>NW_017671580.1:11375-41032 GCF_001879085.1 Nicotiana attenuata | reverse complement strand
CATATTACTTCATACACTTGTGTAATCAAAGGAAATGACTTGAATGATGATGAAATCGAGTCAGTATTATTGAAAAAGTTTGGGGAAACACTATCAAAAGGAGCTATGATCTGGTATCACAACTTAGCTCCTAACTCTATTGATACATTTGCTATGTTGGTGCACACCTTCGTGAAAGCACACGCCGGGGCCATAAAGGTGGCCACAAGAAAATCGGACGTCTTCAAAATAAAACAAAGGGATGACGAGATGCTAAGGGAGTTTGTGTTACAGTTTCAGATGGAAAGAATGGAATTACCACCGGTCTCCGATGACTGGGCAGTTCAGGCCTTTATGCAAGGTTTGAATGAAAGAAGCTCGATTGCATCTCGAAAGCTAAAGCAAAACTTGATCGAATATCCAGCTGTGACATGGTCGGATATGCACAATTATTATCAATCAAAAATTAGGGTCGAGGACGACCAGTTGGGAGCCCCCCCGGGCTCAGTTCATCCTAACAGATTCGCAGCCAAGCCCCTGAAGGACAGAGACCGGGGATCAAGATTCAACAAAGAACGGTATCAACTGTACATTGAAGATCGAAGGAACATTTTAAGGCGTAACATACCTCGGAATGATCGAACAGCAGATCGAGGCCAAAGTTCCCGGGGACTCGTGAGCAAAACTGGGTTTGGTAGGAACTCGGGACCCGTTGAGGTACCCAGATTATCAGAATACAACTTCAGTGTCGACGCCTATGGTATCGTCTCAGCCATTGGCAAAATTAGAGATACTAGATGGCCCAAGCCTATACAGACCGATCCTTCTCAGAGGAACCCCAACTTAATGTGTAAGTATCATGGTACTCACGGGCAAAGAACCGAGGATTGCAGGTGGCTCAGAGAGGAGGTAGCCCGATTGTTCAACGAAGGGCACCTTCGTGAATTTCTCAGCGACCGGGCCAAGAACCATTTCCGAGAAAGAGATGCAAACAGGAATAATGAACCTGAAGAACCTCAAAATATCATTCACATGATCATCGGTGGATTCGACGTCCCATAGGGACCTATATTCAAACGTACCAAAGTATCCATCACAAAGGAGAAACAGACTCGGAGCTATGTGCCCGAGGACGCTCTATCATTCTGTGATGAGGAAGCAGAGGAAGTATCCCAGCCTCACAACGATGCCCTGGTAATCTCTATCCTTTTAAATAAAGTCCTGGTTAAACGTGTTTTAGTGGATCCAGGTAGCTCTGCGAACATAATCAGATCGAGGGTCGTAAAATAACTCGGCCTGCAAAATCAAATTGTACCTGCATCCAGGGTGCTGAATAGCTTCAACATGGCAATTGAAACAACGAAGGGAGAAATTATCTTGCCAGTAAACATAGCCGGGACCATAAAAGACACCAGGTTCCGTGTCATCAAAGGTGACATGAGGTATAACGCACTCTTCAGGAGGCCATGGATACACAACATGAGGGCAGTGCCTTCGACTCTCCATCAGATGATGAAGTTCCCGGCAGAGGAAGGAGTGAAAACAGTCCACGGAGAACAACATGCTGCAAAAGAGATGTTTGCAATCGAGGAAGTGGTGCCGATACCGGAACCCTTGACCTCGGAGAAGTCGAGCCCCAAAGGTAAACAGGTAGCTAAGTAGGAATCATAACTCCAAGCCTAGACGGAAGCAGGATAACAGGTAACTGAAGGCGAAGTAGGGAACTCCCTAGCTCCTCGAACCTTCGTTGTTCCCGAGAAGCCCGATGCTACCAAGTCAACCGCTCAAGAGAAAGGTACACCTGGGAACGGGATTAACCCCCGAACTCAGGAAAAAACTCATTTAGTTTCTTATTGATAATATTGATTGCATTGCTTGGTCCCATTTAGATATGACAGGGATTCCGCCGGAAATCACCACACGTAGGCTGAGCAATAGTCCCAGGTTAAACCTGTAAAACAAAAAAGGAGGCCCTCAGTTTGAAAAGCCTCATGTCAACATCCAGTCAACAGGATGTTCGAAGAACAAATAGGTAAAATAACGAAAGCCTATATTGATGATATGACTGGTTAGGTCCCTATGCACAGAGGACAATTTAAATTCATTTGCAGGAAACAGTCAACGTTTTGGGGCGATGCGACACGAAGCTCAACCCAGAGAAACGTACCTTCGGAGTTGGTACAGGTAAGTTTCTCGGCTTCATGGTGTCAAATCGGGGCATCAGAATCATCCCCGACCAGGTCAAGGCTCTCGAAGATATCACGATCGCGGATAGCAAGATAGGACCGCATTAAGCCCTCGGAGTCGTTGGTAAAGGATCTTACAAGCTCGGCACGATAAAAGCTCTCAAAGGCTCGCGATCTCGAAGACACCCCTTCTTGCACGAAGGCCTTAGGTTTTAAAGCATGCGTTGAACTCTTTTTCCCTTGTCTCGAATTTTGTCCCAAATGGGTTTTACCGGCAAGGTTTTTAATGAGGCAACAACTATGTGCTACCTAAGGAAAACTCGATAGTATCCAAGGTTTCTTTTTAATCAACCCCGGATACTAGGGGGCATTACCCTCGGAGGTTATATTTTCAAGAAAAATACTTCATGCCTAAGAGAACCTCGATAGGAAAACTTTGTAATGGGCCAAACGGTCAGATGAACCGTGTCCATATATTAGTCAAGCCCCGACAACAAAGCATGAACACATGTATCAATTCTGTTAATATCAAAAACACTTGGTGTTTCAAAGAAGTCTACTATTACACGAACTCTACATCCTACGGGAAACGGCTTAAGAGCCAAAGCATAGAAGCACCCTGAATACTCGGGGACTGTCATCGACAGTTAGTACACCCGAGTCATCGAAAATTCGTATTAATAAGACCTCAAAGAGGCACCCCCTCAAAACAAAGGCCAAGGCCAATTTACTCGGGGACTAACTTCTCGAACAAATTCGGAAAATTATCGGGAAACAAGTCTATGTGACATACCTGAAGGCTACGGCCATACTAAAGACTACGGTCATACAAAAGCTAGGCCATATAAAGGCTACGGCCATACTAAAGACTACGGTCATATAAAGGCTACGACCAAATAATGCGGCTCGGAGACGTCCGACTTCCGCTATAAATTAAAGGCCTTCAAACACTTTGTAAAAACCGGTTAGATCAGGCTACCCTCGGCAAAAGCAAAATATAAAGGGCTTTGATAAATTCATTCCTCGAAAAATCTAAGGGCTTCGATAACATCGGCCTTCGGAAATACCTCAAGAGGTATTCAATTATGTTTACACAAACAAATTACTAATAAGGTTCCGATATGTCAAACCTTCGAGAAAACCTACGGGTGCAAAAAACACATGCTAAGGCATAATTAAAATTTCACTAAGTCTTTTAAGCCGAAATGAGGGGAAAATTATATAGCCATTCTAAGAGGTCGAATCGGCCCAACTTAAAGAGCCCAAGGGCCAACTTAAAGATCCTAACGGCCGATATATAAGAGCCCAAGGTCCAACTTAAAGAGCCTAAGGGCCGATATAAGAGCCCAAGGGCCAATTTAAAGAGCCTAAGGGCCGATATATAAGGGCCTAAGGGCCAACTTCGAAAGGCTTAAGGGCCAAAAACGTATTATACGAGACTCCATTCTCACTCAACCCGGACGCAAGAGTCACGGTATCCCGAGCTTTAGTCGGATCAATTTAAACTTATCTCAAAATGATTACTATTTCTATCAACAAAGATCTAAGGGTTTACTATATCCCAAGCCCAAGCCCATTTCAGGGCTAATCGTTCAAGTTATGCAAAAAAAAAGGCATTCCATAAATCAAAGCAGTATGAAATCCAGTACAAGTCAGAAATGAGATGAAGAGTTCCTATTATATTCCCAAAAGATGATTACAGGGGATGTTTTCACAAGGGATAACTACACAAAAACAAAGCAAGGAAACCTAAAACTACTTCAGAGTCACATATTCGGCAGTTGCATCCTCGGGAGCCGCTTCTTCGGAATCCTCATCCTTGGATACTCCACCTTCATCTCCCTCACTCTCGGAGCCACTAGCTGAATCATCCTCGTCGGAAAGCAGAGCGGCAGCCTCTTCTTCCAATATCTTCGCCCTATCTATATCGACTGAGAGATCGAAGCCACGAACATGCACCTCCTCGAGGGTAGCCCTCCGAGATTGACGCCTAGCATGATCAAGTGCGTTCGATAACTTAACTTCTGCCCAGAAGAGATGTCCTTTGCCGGAGCTTGCCCATGGTCACCAAACAAACATATCGAGACATGGGCTCGCATTGGCCTGGTGTCGATGCTGGTTTCTCGATTTTGAAATCGGATGTTATTTCACATGGCGGGGGGATGCACTCCTCAATACGAGGGGGCACTACCGGTTTACTCTTGGTCGATCGAGAAGATGAAGAAGCTTTTTCTTTTTGGGAAACCGGTTTAGAGGTTTTAGCCATCGCAATGCGGAGGATCTAAGAAAATTAAGAGTGTTGATAGTGAAGAGAAAGGAGAGTTCAAGGAAGCAGAGATTTCAAGGAAGTTGAAAAAGGCTAATGAAACTTTGAGAACAATATGAGAATAAAGTTTTCAAGGTTGTGAAATTTGTCTATTTATAGAGGTCATTTAAGCGTGCTGGGGAAGCCAAAAGGCCGGCCGTCAGCCGCCTCCAATTAATGATTTTGGGAATCGCACGAAAAGCAAATTTTCAGTCGCTTCAACCGCTGATGTCACGATATTGGCATCAGGACCAAGGCATCAAGGATTAATTCGTCAAAAATCATAAAGGGAAGCCTATAAGTCGAGTTCGAGCAGAGTATCCATTCGATTACTAAGCCCAAGGGCTATCCGAGTTTGAGTAGTTTCTCACTCGAGAACTGTGAAAAGACCTGAGGGCTATCCTTATTACAAGTTCGAACAAATGCCCGCTCGACTGCAAAGCCCAAGGGCTACTCGAGTTGGAGAAATTTCTCACTGAGGGACTACAAAAAGATATAAGGATTAACTCCATTTCGAGATCTCGCTCTCACCTAACTTGGGCTCGAGATTCACCATGTTCCGAGTTTACATTTAAGCTCAGCTCGAGGATTAACGAGAACCTCGAGGGATATTATATTGATCAATTAAAAACCTAAGGATTTATTATGTCTTGAGCTCGATATTTGGGCTAGCCATTGAAACCATATAATCGAGTCTTTTACGAAAAAAGATAGAATAAAATTCAGCATGGACCGAAAGTTATACAAGGATCTTTTTATACTTCCAAGGAACGTTTACAAAGTATAGCTACGGCACCCACGAAGGATACATACACGGGAACAAAGAAGAAAAAAACAAAAACCAAAGAACCTAATCCACTTTTAAGACCACATCCTCGAGAGCATCGTCTTCGAAAATCCTCTTCTCGGTGGCACCATTTCAAATCTTTGGAAACGTTTATATAGGGCAGAAGGCCCTCGATAGATGTAATTATATCCGAGATTGAACATTCCGTTGAAGCTTTGGGCCACAATACATTAAGAAAGAACAAGCAAAAGAAAAAAAAACCAAAAGGGGTTGCAAGATGCACGAGCAACAATCCAAGAGTGTTCATCCTCGGAACTCTGTTCCGGTGTAGGATGCAAAATTTAGTAGATAATAGTGCCATCTCATTCCATGGAAAGCAAAAGGAATGAAGCGCCACACCAGGTTGAAGTTAAGAGAGATGAGCAGCAGTGTAAAGTTCGCATATCTTCTGATACGGGAGGGATTCGGTGCCTTTCTCTCGTTGTCTCGAGCCGAAGCTTTGAAAAAGGAAGCCTTGGCGTAACTGGTAAAGTCGTTGGCATGTGACCTTGTGGCCACATATTTGAACCATGGAAATAGGTGATTAGAGGAAGAGGTAGAGAAGGGAAAGGACTAAAAGTAGATGAAGAAGGAATAAGTGTAGTTTTTGTTCAGCCAAGTAACCTCTTATTTATAGAAAGCCGGCGATGGGACCGGCGGCGCAAGTGGCCGACAAAGGCTGGAGCGTATTTGACGTTTTGGGGAAGCACGCTGACATGACATTCCCGATCAGTTCAAGTGCCTATGTCATGGGCATGACGTCATCACGAGTGGTTCGGCAAAATCGAGGTTCAAATCGTTTCTTATCATCTTATTCTAAGAAACGCGGGGACTATCTGTATACGGTAAAAATCGGAGAGCTCGATTTCTAAGGTTGGATTACACTCCGAGTCCGAGTTCTGGAAGGTCGAAATAAGAATCAAGCCAGGCCCGAATGAGCGCACCTCGAGAAGCAAATCAGGGACCCGTCATAATCTGCCTCGAGGGCAGTACAATTTCAAAGACACTCAAGAAAGAGCGGGAATTTCCAAGAACACGTGGGTCAGGGTATAAAGTAAGGGATAAGATTTGTACGAAATAGTACAAGTCCGTACTAGGTTGTTATACAGCTGTACCAATAGAATTCTTTACCATAATTGGGAATGTACCATATTAGGGTTTTCCCCTTCTATATAAAGGGACCCCAATCTTTGTAAGGCATATCTCATTCACTGCAATAGAACATTCTATTCTACTTTTCTCGTTTACCGTGCTCAACAATTATTTTCAGCTTTATTGTCTTTACTTTATTGTTCATACTTTATTGTTCTTAGCTCGCCTCGAGGCCCCTGAGATAATCGAGCTCGAGGTCCTTATTGCTCTAACAACACTGGTTTGGTTCATCAATTCTTCTTACTTAAACTTAATATTATTTGTACATTCACTAGTATTGGAATAAATCAAATATCTTTAAAACCACAAATCATATTTAATTGTTACTCACATATTTCAAGGTAAACAACTAGTATTAAAATTGTAATGAAATTGCCTGCACAAAGCTAAGATGTAATTTAACTAGAAATGTGTCATATCCCCCACGGATATACGGGATTAGTTAGGTATGTTCCGCTTTGAAGAGGAGCAACCTTTGGCTGATGGAATTGGTTCAATGCATAGGGATTATGTACTTGTAATTCCCATCCATTTGTCTGCAGATCTTTCGATGCCTCTGGTGATTGGTAAACATTGTTTTGTAGGCAAAAATTTCCTCTTGAAGCTGTGCATTGAAAACAAACAGAAGCATCCAAAAGGGTCTCCCAATCATTGTCATCTTCAAATTGTATCAAAGGCTGCATTTCACTCTCTTCCTTTCTAGTAAGAGATTGGCCTTCAAAGCTTGATTTCCTTTCCGATTTCTGCTTATCGCTGCCATCTTCAGATGATGGAGACTGCGGAGTTGATGTTACAGGGGATACCGACGTTGAAGAGGATGACAGACCATCTGTCAATTGCCACATCCCACTGAGGAAGTTCTCAAGGGCTCTGATTTGAATCTTTGGGATTTTGTCTACGAAGGGATATTCATACATGCCACGAAGCCCCAAAGACTTGCACCAGTCATAGAATTCACTAAGTTCATTTGCCTGGATTGCTGCCTTCTTATAAATCTCAAATGCTGCAGCACAACTTTTGTATGGCAACTGTATTAGATAATCTAATACCTCCACAATCTCTTTCCTGAAAGTCGTGTAACACGTGAAGCTATCGCGGATTATATGTTTCATGGCCGATTGAACTAAAAAGCTTCGTGCTGCTGGCCCTGTTGGCCGGCACTCCAGGACTCTGTCTATTAGATTTTGCAACTGAGGCAGAAATTCTAGCATTAGCCTCACTTCATCCATTTTGTCAATAAAGTTTTCACTACTTTTGTTATCTTCCTGGATTTCTTTTTCCGGAGTTGCAAAACAATCCAGGGACTCATCGAGCAAACGGGCGTATGACCGAATGAAATTGGTGTAATCTTGAGAAGCAGAGGATGAGCAATCTTTGAAGTTACAAGGGTAAAGTGACACCAAACTATTTGATCTTGCCAACAAGAGTTCTTCTCTAAAAGGGCTAATGTCAGGCAAGGATCTTAGCAGCCTGTGGAGCAGTAGGAGACATTTCAATGCAACTCTCCAGCACCGTGTCTTGCCAAAACGTCGACTGAAAGACACCGCGAATGAACCAAAAGAAGAGGGACAAATGGAGAATATTTGAAGGATTTCAAGAACGTACCTATCGGGCAACGGTATGTCATCAGGGGAGGTTGCTTTCACCACAATGTGATCAAGGTCACAAAGGCCTCCAATGGTTGCAATCTTCGCATAGCTAACACATGTATGTTCCCTAAGGGAGGTGAATACTTGCTTAATTCGTCTGTGCATTTTCTTCAAATCTTTTTCCTCAGATGGATTTGAAGAGAAAGGGGACAGAGATTAAAAATTCATGAAGAAGAGGGGAACTCTAGGAGTACTTGAGTTTGAGGTTGTGAAACCTAAGGAATGAAGAAATGAGTTGCGGTATATTCTTTAGGTTTTTGTTCTAATATGAAGCACATGACATTTGGATTTTTGAGAGAAACGACGTTTACAAGATAATTCAAAGGTAGATTGACATTCTCCATGCACTTTCAACTTCCTTTCTGTACCCATCGTTATATTATAGGAATATTAATTAGGTTAATTCACATTGTACCAAGTCTATCTAAACAATACTATGAACTTACCATAGTTGTTGACAAAAATTATAAAGAACATAACAAAGAAAAGAGCACAATACTTATTTTGTCCTTTGATAATATAGGAATTTGCCTATAGTAGGAATATGACTAATGTATAAGCTGGACGGCGATCCATCCTTTTGTGAGATTTAAGAATATCTTTAAAGTTTATGCTGGCTTTGAGTCGAAGCTCTGTCGGAAACGACCTATTTATGCGCATAAGATAGGGATAAGGTTTGCATATGCATTACCCTTCCCAGATTCGACTTGTGAAATTACACTGAGTAAGTTGCTGTTGTTTGATAGTAAATTAATCAATTTACTTATGTATTTATTTTTCTCCTGTCATAAGATAATAAATTTGTCACGATCAAGAATTCCCACCATCGGGACCGTGATGGCGCCTAACATTTCACTTACTAGGCAAGCCAACGTTAGATGTAATTATTAGCCAATTTGAGCAAGTTTCAACACGATATCAATAAAGGGAAACTGAATAATTTGAAATAAGACAAATAAACTAATAAATGCCGGAAACCAAATACAAATCCCGGAACTGGAATCGCGAAGACATGAGCGTCTAAGATACTACAAATAATGGTCTGAAATAAATATAACTATATGAATCAACTAAACAGCTAAAGGAAATAGAAGGGGACTTCAGAGCTGCGGACCCCATGCAGCCATGCCTCAAGTCTCCTCTAGATAGTTGGATCCAAGCAAGTCTACGAAATGCCGCTAGGACCAACTCTGGTATCTGTACAAGAAGTGCAGAGTGTAGTATGAGTACAACCGACCCCTTGTACCTGTAAGTGTCGAGCCTAACCTCGACGAAGTAGTAACGAGGCTAAGGCGGGTCACTTACACTAACCTGTACGCAATAATAATAATAATAATAATAATAATAATAATGGAAAAGACAGGAATAGAAATAAAGCAGGTAACTCATAACAACGAAACTCAAAATCAACCAACAGAGAGTCCCGAATAACCAATCATATAACTCGTCTCAACAACCGAGGCTAATTCGACAGTCACAAACAATTATTACTTTTTATCAATATATTACGGCGTAAGGCATGCGTACACACTACCCTCCCCAAACCCCACTTGTGGGACTATACTGGGTTGTTGTTGTTGTTGTATGTTGCGGCGTGCACCCGATCCCACAATATCAACATTAAACTATCCGTTACGACGCGCAATCCGATCTCATCATATAATCAGAAACAATATCATAATCCTCCCTGTTTCGCCATATCAATTCATTAGCTTTCACTTTCCGTTGCGGCGTGCAACCCGCTCCCCAAACAATATCATTTAATAATAGTAATTCAATAACTAGGATTTACAAGAAATCATACATCAAGTGTAAAACTGTACGAGCAATGCAGAATAACATGATAATCAGAAACTTGAACTACTCGGATACCTCAACTTCACCAACTCTACGGTATTAACTCTTGACAATTCATACAAATGAAACTACGTCAATGATGGCAACAATTAATACGGAATTGTAAAGCAACAAGGCATAAGACAATTTAGATATACAAGGGAAACAAATAGAGACAAGTAGTAAGTGGGCATGGAATCAGGGAGGGGGTTGACAATTTAATACAAGAAATGTTAAATGGCAAGTAGCAATTATGGCATGAAAGTCAAATAGGCATGTAGCAATTAAGGTATGAAACAAGATATATTATAAAGCAATAAAAATAAGGAAATAAGTAATGTAACACTTAAGACATGGAATAAGGTAATTAATAAAATACGGGAAAAGCATGAAAATAGTAATTTGACGACGTATATACAATCGTCACCTCGCATATACGCTGTTACACATGAAATTCACATAGCACATAGCTCAATGATCCCTAATTCCCTCAAATTAAGGTTAGATCCAACACTTACCTCACTCCGCAATCAACTCAAGATTCAACTACGGCTTTGCCTTTCGAACAAGCCTCCAAACCAACCAAATCTAGCAAATTATTAACCAAACGATTCAAAATAAGTCTTAGAAACTACCCACGAATGAAAGAGGTTCAATTTAGAGTATTATTAAAAATGTCAACAAAAGTCAGCCCCGAGCCTGCTTGGTCAAAATTCGAGATTCAAGCCAAAACATGATTACCCATTCACCCTCGAGCCCTATTATGTAATTTGTTTCGAAATCCAACCTCAATTCAAGGTCTAAATCCCAAATTTACAAAAATCCTTAATTCTACCCAAATCCTTAATTTCTACCATGAGAATCCTAGATTTGATGTTGAAATCTTATGAAATGTAATGGGTAATTGAAAGAAAGTAGATTAAAGTCACTTACCAATGGATTTTGGAACAAAATCTCTTGAAAAAAATCGTGTTTAGGGTGTTTAGGGTTGAAAGTTTGAAAGAAATGAGCTAATTCCCGTTTTTCTCCTTTATTAACCCGTTGCAGTTATCGCAATTGTGACACATAGTTCGCAATTGTGATCAACCCTTCGCAAATGAGAAAAGCCACTGAGCCTATTGTCATTGCATGGGACAATTTGTTCGCAATTGTGATCACCCAGCCTCCGCAATTGCACACTTTTACTTCTCAAATGCGAAGCCTGCGCTAGCACTGCTGAGTCGCCGCACTGCTGAGTCGCAATTGCGACTCTTGCATCGCAAATGCGATCACTGCTAAGTCCGCAAATGAGAACTTTTCCTCGTTATTGCGAGTTCTGCCCAACCAACCCATGCTCGCAATGCGAAGCATCCTTCACAAAAGCGAGGCTCGCATTTGCGAGCCAGACCTCGCAAATGCGAGATCTGCAATCCAGCATCAGAAGAAAAGAAGCATCAGCTATTTCCTAAGTCCAAACCCACTCCGTAGCCTATCTTCACACGAGCCCCTCGGGCTCCAAACCAATCTTGCACACAAGTGTAATAACATCATACGAACTCGCTCGCACGATCAAAATACCAAAATAACACCAAGAACCACGAAAAGGACACCAAAACAAATGAAATTTTAAAAGAAACTTAAGAACTTTCAATTTTGTCAACTGGACATCCGAATCACGTCAAATCAACTCCGTTTTGCACCAAATTTTGCAGACAAGTCATAAATACTAAAATGAACCTATACCAAGTTCCAAAACCATAACCCAAACTTGGTAGAAACAAAATCAACCTACGGTCAAACTTAGGAATTCTTTAAACCTTTAATGTTCTAGTTTTCAACAAATTACATTAAATCAAGTTAGGGACTTTGAATTTGATTCCGAGCATACGCCTGAGTCCAAATCACGATACGGATCCACCGGGACCGTCAAAACACCGATCCGGATCCGTCCGCTCAAAAAGTTAACCGAAGTCAACTTAAATGAGTTTTAAAGCACGATTTCATATCTTTATCAAATTTTCACATAAAACCCCCCGAAAAAAGGACACGAACTGCACATACAAATTGAGAAAGGCTAAATGGAGCTAATCAAGGATACGAAACACAGAATTGAGGGCTAAAACTGAAAATGACCTATCGGGTCATCACATTCTCCACCTCTAAAGCAAATGTTCGCCCTGGAACGGACATAGAAGGGTACCTGGACTGGTGAAATGGTGTGGATATCAACTCCGCATGTCCGACTCGAACTCCTAAGTGGCTGTCTCGATTGGCTGACCTCTCCACTGTACTCGAGCTGAAAGATAACTCTTATACCTCAACTGCCAAACCTTTTGGGCTAGAATAGCCACCAGCTCCTCTTTATAAGTCAAATCCTTGTCCGATTGGACCGAACTGAAATTTGACACATAGGACGGATCACTGTGATACTTCCAGAGCATAGAAACATGGAACACCGGATGGACTGCTGATAAACAAGGTGAAATACGAGCCTATAGGCCACCTCACTCACTCTCTCAAAAATCTCAAAAGGTTTGATATACCTAGGTCTCAACTTGCCCTTCTTTCCGAACCTCACCACACCCTTCATGGGTGAAACCCAGAGCAATACTCTGTCTCCAACCATGAATGCTACATCACGAACTCTACGGTCGGCATAACTCTTCTGCCTAGACTGAGCTGTGCGAAGTTGATCCTGAATAATCTTGACCTTATCCAAGGTATCCCGAACCAAATCGGTACCCAGCAACCGAGCCTCTCCTAGCTCAAACCAACCAACTAGCGAATTGCACCGCCTCTCGTACAAAGCCTCATAAAAAGCCATCTAAATGCTCGACTGGTAGTTGTTGTGTTAGGAAAACTCCGCAAGCGGCAAAAATTGATCCCAAAAACCACCGAAATCCAAAACACAAGCGTGAAGCATATCTTCCAATATCTGAATAGTGCGCTCGAACTGTCCTACCATCTAGGATTAAATGTTGTACTCAACTCAACCTGCATGCCTAACTCCGTTGTACGGCCATCCAAAAGTGCGAGGTGAACTGCGTACCTTGATCAGAAATGATAGACGCGGGCACACCGTGAAGACAGATGATCTTTCAGATGTAGATCTCAGCTAACCACTCTAAAGAATATGTAACTGCCACTGCAATGAAATGTGCCGACTTGGTCAACCTGTCAACAATGACCCAAACCGCGTCAAACTTCTTCTGAGTCCATGGGACTCCAACAACAAAATCAATGGTGATATGCTCCCACTTCCACTCAGGAATCTCTAGCTTCTAAAGCAAACCAACAGGTCTCTGATGCTCGTACTTAACTTGCTGACAATTTAGACACCGAGCTACATATGCGACTATATCCTTCTTCATCCTCCTCCATCAATAATGCTACCGCAAGTCCTGATATATCTTTGCGGTGCCCGGATGAATAGAATACCAGGAACTGTGGGCCTCCTCAAGAATCAACTCACAAAGTCCATCCATATTGGGCACACAAATACGACCTCGCATCCTCAAAACCCCATCATCTCTAACAGTAAAACTGCTTGGCACCACGTGTTGCACCGTGTCCTTAAGGACAAGAAAATAGGGATCATTATACTGACACTCTCTGATGCGCTCATACAAGGAATACCGAGAGATTGTGCAAGCTAGAACACGACTGGGATCTAAAACATCTAACCTTACGAACTGATTAGCCAAAGCCTGAACATCTGTTGCAAGTGGCCTCTCAGTAACTAGAATATACGCAAGGCTACCCATACTCACAACATTTCTACTCAAGGCATCGGCTACCACATTGGCCTTCCTAGGATGATACAAAATAGTGATATCGTAGTCTTTTAATAGCTCTAAGCATATCATCTGCCTCAAATTGATACAAAACGCTATAGGCTCCGATTATCCGTGAATACCTCACACGACATGTCGTAAAGATAGTTCCTGCAAATCTTAAGTGCATGAACAATGGATGCTAAATCTAAGTCATGAACAGGGTAATTCTTCTCATGAACCTTCAACTGTCGCGACGAGTATGCAATCACCCTGCCATCCTACATCAATACTGCACCAAGACCAATGCGTGATGCATCACAATACACCATGTAAGATCCTAAAGCGGCGGGCAACATCATCACTGGCGCCGTAGTCAAAGGAGTCTTGAGCTTCTGAAAACTCAGCTCACACTCATCCAACCATCTGGATGGGGCACCCTTCTGGGTCAATCTAGTCAATTGGGCTGCTATAGATGAAAATCCATCCACGAACCGGCGATAATAACCCACCAAGCCTAGGAAACTCCGAATCTCTGTAGCTGAAGTAGGTCTAGTCCAGTTTTGAACTGCCTTAATCTTCTTAGGATCCATTTTTTTCCCTCTACCGATACGACGTGCCCAAAAAAGGTGACTGAGTCTAACTAAAACTCACACTTTAAAAACTTGGCATGCAACTGGCTATCTCTTAGAGTCTAACATACAATTCGAAGATGCCACTCGTGCTCCTGTCGACTGCGGGAGTAGATCAAGACATCAATAAATGCAATCACAAAGGAATCCAAATAGGGATTGAATACCCGGTTCATCAAATCCATGAATGCTTCTAGCACATTTGTCAGCCCAAATGACATAACTAGGAACTCATAATACCCATACCGAGTCCGAAAAGCCGTCTTAGGAACATCAGATGCCCTAATCTTCAACTGATGGTAGTCAAACCTAAAATCAATCTTCGAAAACACCTTGGCACCCTGAAGCTGATCAAATAAGCCATCAATCCTCAGCAACGGATAATTGTTCTTAATAGTGGTCTTGTTCAGCTGCCGATGATCTATACACATCCTCATCGACCCATCTTTCTTCTTCACGAACAACACGGGCGCACCCCAGGGCGAGACACAAGGTCTAATGAAGCCCTTATCAAGAAAATCTTGCAGCTACTCCTTCAATTCCTTCAACTCAGGTGGCGACATACGGTATGGTGGAATAGAAATGGGCAGAGTGCCTGGAGCCAAATCAATACAGAATTCAATATGACTGTCAGGTGGCATCCCCGAAAAATCTACAGGAAATACCTCTGGAAACTCACGAATAACTGGTACTGAATCCATGGAAGGAACATCCACATTACAATCATGAATATAAGACAAGTAAGCTAGATACCCCTTCTCGACCATATGTCGCGCCTTCACATAAGAGATAAGCCTACTGGTAAAATGGCTAGGAGTCTCCCTCCACTCTAATCGAGGCAACCCCGGCATGGCTAAGTCACTGTCTTGGTGTGACAATCCATTATAGCATGATAAGGTAATAGCAAATCCATACCCAAGATGACATCAAAATATACCATATCAAGAAGTAGAAGATCTACACTGGTCTCAAGACTCCTAATAGTAACCACACACGAGCGATAGACCATCTACAACAATAGAATCTCACATAGGCGTGGACACATAAACAGAGTCACTCAAAGAATCACGAGGCACAACCATAGATGAAGCAAAAGAGGATGACACGTAGGAATACGTAAAGCCCGGATCAAATAGAATTGAAGTATCCCTATGGAAAACTGGAACAATACGTGTGATAACGGCATCAAATGACTCGGCCTAAGGCCTAGTTGGGAAAGAACAAAATTGGGGTTGGGCCCCATTACTCTGAAAAGCATCTTTGGGATGAACTCTAGTTGGCTGGCCTCCACCTCTAGCTACCTGATCCCTACCTCTGACTGCATGACCCCTACCTCTAACTGGCTGAACGTACGGTGGAGCAACTGGTGTCGGTATGATTGCATGAGACCCCTACTGAGATCTACTGCTCGACAATCTAGGGAAATACCTCCTGATATGATCGGTGGTCCCACAGCCAAAGCACCCCCTCTGCCTTGTGTACGAGCTGCCAAAGTGGGCTCCGACTCCTGTCCTACCACTGACATTGTGCGTGTTCTCGCCATCTGCGAGATAACAAGAATAGAATGGTTCAATCATCAATGATAGAATAAAATCGCACGATAGAGAAGGAAAGAAGTGAAAATTGTCCTAAACTTCATAGCCTCTGGGAGATAAGTACAGACGTCTCCGTACCGACCCTCCAAACTCAACTAAGATTGCTTATGATTCGAGAGACCTAGGCAACCTAGTGCTCTGATACTAACTTTTCACAACCCGAATTTTCCACCATCGGGACCGAGATGGCGCATAACATTTTACTTGCTAGGATAGCCAACGTTAGATGTAATTATTAACCAATTTTAGCAAGTGTCAACACGATATCAATAATGGGAAACTGAATAGTTTGAAACAAGACAATTAAACTAATAAGTGCAGAAAACCAAATACAAATCCTGGAACTGGTGTTGTGAATACATGAGCGTCTAAGATACTACAAATAATGGTCTAAAATGACATAACTATCAGAATAAACTAAACAGCTAACGCAAATAGAAGGGGACTTCAAAGGTGCGAACGCCATGCAGCCATACCTCAAGAGTCCTGTGGATAGCTAGATCCGAGCAAGTCTATGAAATGCCGCAGGGACCAACTCTGGTATCTGCACAAGAAGTGCAGAGTGTAGATGAGTACAACCGACCCCATGTACCATGTAATTGTCGAGCCTAACCTCACCGAAGTAGTGACGAGCTAAGGCGGGTTACTTACATTAGTGTGTGAGACAACAAATTCATCTACGTATGGTTGTACTAGATTAGGAAGATGCATCTGTTGCTGATGCCAGTGTCTGTGACGAGCACCGGAATAGATCCAAGTGATCCACTCTATCTACATCTGATAGTTAATCTTGGAGCGATGCTCGTCTAAGTTCCTTTCAACGAAATTGGGTATAGATTGTGGAGACATAGTGTCATGCAAGGTTTGTCCGTCAAAAACAAGTTATGGTTTATAAGTGGGGAGTGCAAATCACCCGATCCTCAATCTCAAAGGTTTCGTCAGTGGGAGCGATACGATGATATGGTAACGTCTTGGATTCTAAATTCTCTCTCCAAAGACATTGCGGGCAGTGTGGAGTATGCTAGTAATTCTATTGTATTGTGGATAGAATTAGAGGATCGCTATGAGAAAACTAATGGGGCTAGGCTGTACAAGATCTAAAAGGAAATAAACGACCTGTCTCAAGGTGTGCTGGATATTACAGGTTATTATACTAAGTTGAAAAAGCTCTGGGAAGAGCTGAATACTTTGAGTAAAGAGACTCACTACAGATGTACCTGTACCTGTGGTGCCAAGGAGAAAATGAACAAGGCCGAGCAGGACAGGAGATTGATACAGTTCTTTATGGGACTAAATGAGGTCTACACTTTTGTACGTGGAAGAATTCGTATGATGAATCCGCTTCCAACTCTTGCACAAGCTTTTTCACTGCTCATTCAGGATGAGAAGCAGAGAGAGATCAAACCAAATAACCAAATGCTTCTTAAGTCTGATTCCCTAAATGTGAACAGATCAAAACCTGGTACCTACAGAACAAATTACTCTACCAATAACAATTCCACTAGAGGTAATAGGCCTCAACCATTTTGTGACTACTGTAAGAGACCAGGGCATACCAAGGACAAGTACTACAAACTACATGGGTACCCTCAGGGTTTTGGAAATTCACACACTCAGAGTTCAAACGCAGGACAGAACATGAATAAAGCTGCAAGGTTTAACAAGGGAAGGAAAATAGTAGCCAGTGTGCAAGGGACCACTTTTGAAGCAATGCCAGCTAGAAAGGATGGATCAGAAGATGGAGATGTGGTCGGGCAGGTCAATCTCTCTAAGGAACATTATTTGCAGATCCTTAATTTGCTGCAACATTTTCAGATTAGAACAGGAGGAGAGAGTTCCAGCTACACAAACTATGTCAATAGTGCTGTGAACTTTGCAGGTATAATAGTTTGCACTTCTTCTGTTGATTTTGGCAAATTGTCTTGTGAATGCTTCAAAAACAAGGCTGACTCTAGGATATAAGATTCAGGAGCCTCTAATCACATGAACTTCAATATATCTCTACTAGCCAATATTGTAACCCTACCATATCCCTTATTAGTAGTCCTTCCAAATGGATATAAGGTAAAAGTAACAAAAAATGGAAGTGTGACATTGCTTCCCAAGATCATTTTGCACAAAGTCATGTATATACCTTCCTTCAAATATAACCTCATATCAATTTATCCATTAACCAGTTCAACCCCTCATAGCATTGTTGCCTTTACTAACAATATTTGTCTTCTGCATGCCCTTCAATGAAGAGGCCTCTGGAAAGTGGTAAAGCCAGTATGGCCTATATCTTCTCTGCCCAAGGTGTCTGAGGAAAAACCATTCAAAATCAATAGTAAATAGTTCAATTACTAGTTCTACATCTTCCACTTGCTGCACACACAATTCACGCTGTTTTCATCATTCCACTGTAAATAGCTCATTGTCTAGGAATAATTTCACATCTCATTCAGTTGTAAATACATGTTACCCAAATAATAATGTGCAATTCCCATGGTGAATAGCATTAGTTCCTCTATCTCTCCAAGTAATGATATGACTAAGTTGTGTCATAACGGACTAGGTCATGTACCCTTTGCCAAAATGAAGGGATGTCCAGTATTCCAGCATCTTTTTCACAAAAACAACCCTTTACCTGCTCCGTCTGCCTAATGGCAAGACATGGGAGATTGCCATTTCCAAAAAATCCACGAATCTCACCAAATTCTTTCAACTACTTCGTGTTGATCTCTGGGGTCCTTACCACATGCCAACTCATGATAACTTCAAATATTTCGTTACAATGGTTGATGATTACATTAGGTTCACCTGGACCCACCTATTAACCAGCAAAAGTAATGCCCTGCATGTCATCAAAAACTTGTATCAATGATTGAAAACCAATTCAACACCACTATCATATCTATAAAGTCAAACAGTGGTATAGCGTTTAACAACACAGAAGCAAATCAGTTTTTTCTTCCTAAAGGAATCATCCACCAAAAGACCTATCCTTATACATCACAAAAAAATGGCATAGTAGAAAGAAAGCGTAGGTACTTGTTAGAAACAGCCAGAACCCTCTTATTTCAGTCAAAATTGCCTAAGATATTGGGGTGAATGCATCTTATGTGCAACCTACGTAATAAATAGAGTGCCCTCTTTTCATTTCAAGGGCAAGTCACCATATGAACTATTATACAACAAAAAACCTACTCACTCTCATTTGAGGAGTTTTGGTTTCTTGTGCTATCCTACAGTGCCCAAGGTCCACAGAGATAAATTTGAACCTAGAACCACACCTCATGTCTTTGTTGGATATCCTTTTGGGTTAAAAGGGGTACAAAGTGCTCAGTCTGGCTACTAAGAGAACACATGTATCCACAGATGTAGTGTTTAATGAAAATGTCTTTCCTTTTAGTATGTCCCAGGATATTGTTTCCTTCCCCTCTCTTCTCAAATCCATTCCTTTTATTGATCATGTGTCTAGTGACAATGAGCAGACTCAAACTAGTGAGCCAAATGATCAAGGGGTTTCAGATGTCACACATCCAGATCTGCCATTTAATCCATCTCCCTCACCAAACTCTCCTAGCACTGTAGATTCACCTGTTCCAAAAAACTCACCAAATAATTCACTAATAAGCTCTATAAGAAATACCTCCCCTAAGCATGTTTTGCAACCAAGACAATCTCATAGAACACACAAAGTTCCCACATACTTGAAGGATTATATCCATAAATTACCCCAACTGAAACCAAATATCAGTGAGCACAATACCAATGACAAAACCAATGCACCCTTTTTCTCATAATGCTTATTTTCTCTCCACCGTCTTATACCTGCTGAGGATCTAAGCCAGGATAGTCAGTACCATGTGAGAAGTATTTGCAGTGATAAAGAGCCTACTTTATATGAAGAAGCAGCTGTGAATCATGCCTGCCAAGCAGCAATGACACAAGTATTTGAAGCATTGCATGCCAATAACACATGTGAGCTAGTACCATTACCAGTTGGGAAACAAGTCATAGGGTGTAAGAGGGTGTATAAAGTGAAACATAAGGCAGATAGCATACAGAGGTTCAAGGCTAGGTTGGTGGTAAAGTCTATACCCAGCAAGCTGGAATTGATTACATAGAAACATTCAGCCCTATGGTGAAAATCACAACAATAAGAGCCCTCATAGCTGGTGCAGTTAAGAAAGGATGGGACATATTTTAGTTAGATGTGAATAATGCCTTTTTTCATGGGGACCTTCATGAAGAGGTATATATGGAAGTGCCACAAGACTTAGTAGTAGACAGTGGAAATCTGGTCTGCAAAACTCAAGAAGTCCTTGTATGGTCTTAAGCAAGCAAGTAGACAGTGGTATGCCAAATTAAGTGAAGCACCGTGTTGTAAAGGATACACTCATTCTATGTATGATTACTCAGTTTTCTACAAGAAGACATCTGAGTTAGTATATGTGGCAGTATATGTAGATGCTGTGATCTTGACAGGAACAAACAAAATGAGATAGAGGAGCTGAAGGCATTCCTACATGACAGCTTCAAGATCAAAGACCTGGGAAAACTGCATTACTTTCTGGGGCTGGTGACACTCTATA
Organism: Nicotiana attenuata; assembly: GCF_001879085.1. Lineage (NCBI taxonomy): Eukaryota > Viridiplantae > Streptophyta > Magnoliopsida > Solanales > Solanaceae > Nicotiana > Nicotiana attenuata. The sequence goes on along the minus strand of NW_017671580.1, from coordinate 20,543 downwards.
AGGCTGATGGAGTTGTAATGTCACAAAGAAAGTTTGTGCTTGATCTGCTAAAGGAGTACAACTATATGGATTACAGTAGCCTTCCCTCACCACGTGATCCAACAGTGAAGTTGAAAGCTAAAGAGGGACTACATTAACTGATCCTACCTATTACAAGAAACTCATTGGAAAGTTGAACTTTCTCACCAACACAAGGATAGACATAGCTTATAGTGTACAATACCTTAGCCAATTCATGTAAGATCCAAGAGAACTCCACTTGAAAGCAGCTTTTCACTTACTCAGATACTTGAAGGGTGATCCCACTATGAGGATCTTCATGTCACATGATCTAAACTGTAATATCAAAGCTTATTGTGACTCTGATTGGGCTGTCTGCCCAGACTCAAGGAAGTCAGTGAGTGGATACATAATTCTATTAGGAAATAGTCTTGTGTGCTGGAAATCCAAGAAGCAGGAGACTATGTCCCAATCATCAGCAGAGGCAGAGTACAGGGCACTCAGAAAAGTAGTAGGGGAGTTGGTGTGGCTTTGCAGATTACTTGAAGAGCTTACTGTGACCTTTGCTAAACTTGTAGAAGTCTTTTGTGATAGCCAATCAGCTCTACACACAGCAAGAAACCCTGTATTTTATGAGCGGACTAAACACATAAAAGTGGACTGTCATTTTTTAAGAAGCAAGCTGCAGGAAGGGCTGATTTCACTCCACCATGTAGCAACAGACAATCAGTTGGCTGATGTTCTCACCAAGGCCCTAACAGGAGTAAAGCATTCAGCGATATTGGGCAAGTTGGCAGTGTTTATAACACCTTCAACTTGAGGGGGGTGGGGGTGTTGAGACTTATATAATTATACTTTTATATGTAATTTTAGTTAGGTGTACAGTCAGCAGAGTTAGTTAGTGAGCCAACTTAGTCAGCTCAGGATTAGTTGTATATTTGACATTACACATGTATATACTTTGTATTACAGTGAGAAATGAAGGTGAGCTTTCACTTTCCCAATTCCTGTTCTCTCTCTCACGATCCCTCTTTCACAGAACTCTCTAGAAGGACTCCATTGAAGCTTCAGATCAAGCTTCAAGCTCTATCTTCAATCACAGTTTTAACAGGTACAATACGAAAAACCAAGGAAAATAAAAAAACAAAGCAAGAATAAGAAATCTCCAAGAACTGCGTTAAAAGTTTAAAACCATCGAACATGATTTCAAATTTGTTAGTAAAAGTCATTGTACTCTTTTTCAGTTTTTGTCTACACTTTTGCTGACCATTGAAGTTCCATTTCGTTCTTCATTTGAAGTTGAGGAAGACATCCTTCATTAGAAGTAAAAATGAGAGAAATACCGATGGCAATAGCAACTCCAATGGCAAAGAAGGTGCAAGGAATTAAAGATTGTAGTGAATAAATTTGACTTTGAAGTTTAAACCATTATAATAAATAGTTAAGGAAGAATAGTTTAAGTGAGAGAAAGAAGATGGAAATGTGTAATTAAAAAAATTTAAGAAGTGCCTTTAGATCATTAAATCTGATATCTAACGGATGTAATAGTTAGGTGAGAGAAAGAAGATGAAGTGGTGTAATTAAGATAACTTAAGAGGTGCCTTTTTGGTTTTCTATGAGTTTTATTAGTTAATGAAATACAGGGGAGAAAAATAGGAGAAAATCCCAAAAAATAGAAAAAAGATAAAGTCAATATGTCTCTACTTTATATAGACTAGTGGAGGAAGAGCCCGTGCACGGCACGGGCCTAATTACAAGTATCTATTTTAGGTAAAGTTTTCATGTGACACTCAATTTTGTGTCAATCATTGAATTAGTACCTACTTAAAAAAAAACGAATTAAGTGATACTGTATTGGGTGATACCCTTTTTTGCTTGAGCCCGACCGGGTTGGGTCCGGTCCGGGGCAAGTCGGGGCCATCGAACCCGACCTGGATGCAAGGTAGAACGACGGCCACGTCTACAACCGAGGTCGAGTCATTTCGAGACCGTTGCAGAGCTCGATATGAGTCACCACCGGATGGAGAAACACACAAGGTCGGAAGCCGGACTCGTAACGGATAACCAAGCGTCGCCGGATATCTCGCCCAAACGTGATTTTCTCAACCACTTCAGGCCATTAAGGCGTAATTACAGGGATCCACGATGTAATTAATTTACCTACCTTATTTTTACCCTTAATCAGAATGTATAAAAGGGGAGAAGACCCCATAAAGAGGGGATCGGAAACCATTACACTACAGTACCATCTCTCTCAATTCTTGTACGCTATCAAGCACAATTGTTCTAAGCAATATTATATTCTGCGATTATTTACTTTAACAGCAATTGTTGAGTCTTTATCTTTTATTTTCCTCAATCCAAACCTTTTGTATCTTTTAGTTCACGGATCCTTAAAACCCCATATAAATTCAATTGTTATCTGGATTCCAGGGTAAACAGATACTCCATTTTCAGGCAACTTCACATATATACAATTTTCTCTTCTTCTTTATTGATGCTTTCTTCTTTTTTGTGCTTGGAATGCAAAATAGATTTGTTAAATTTGTTGTTACTTTGACAATATCATGATTGAGGTTTGTTCTTTATGGTATTTAAAAGTTATATGTTTCAAATTTAGCTTATTTGGAGTAGATTTCAGCGTTGACTCGTATGTTGGATTGTTGATTCGAAGAAGAACTTTATGTTTCAGAACTTAAGATTTGAAATCTAAAGTTTCATTGAAAAGATTGAACTACTTAAGTTTCAAATTTGTAAAATTGCATTCGAAAGATAGAATAACTTCGGATTGTAAGTTTCATTAAAGAGATTGAACTACTTAAGATTTGAATTTGAAGTTGTTATTGCTACCTAGAGTTTGACTGCATTCTTGGATTCAATCTTATTTCATCTTGCGGTTATTCTTACTTGTTGCAATTACCTTTTCTTTTTCAGTCGTTCTCCAACTGAGGTATCGAAAACCTCTCTGCCATTTCAAGGGTAGGGGTAAGGCTGCGTATATCTTACCCTTCCCAGACCCCATTTGTGTAAAACTACTGGATTATTTGTTGTTGTTATTGTAGAAGAACTTCAAATTTGATTTTAGAAATTGCATTGAAGAGAGCAAACCAATTTAGATGCGAGCGTCTACACTCTACAAAATTTTGTACAATATAAGTATAACTTCAAAAGTGAACCCAAAAGTGGGTATATATGAAAATGTCACCTATTTTAGTCGAACTTTATTTTTTATTTTGTCCCCAAAAATGATACTTATTCTTTCTTTCTTTACTTTTCTCTTTTTTTCCTTTTCTAAAATAACTGTGTAAAATAAATTATTTTTGCCTTTTTTTTTTTGCAAATGAACTTGTTACGGACATTGATATTTAATTAAAATTAAAAATATATTTATATTCAAGAACATATGGAAGTTGTTACAAATTACGATGCTTCTTATATCATGTCAACAAAATCAAATTTAACATAAATCAACCTACACATAATTTATTAAAGAAATAAAAATCTAAGATTAGTTAAAAACTGTAACTTATAAAATATTAATTTAGGAACGTGTTCAGTTGGAAAAGTAGCGAAAAATAGTTATTACTGCTATACCTGTTAATTTCATGTTGCCTTTCTAACAAGGCAAAGAAAGGAAAAAAAACAACCTTTTTTAGTAAATAAAAGAGGAAAAGCCCACAAATGCTACTTTATCCTCTCTTAGGTCCCCCCCCCCCCCCACACCCCACACACACACAGACACACTCACACCTTTTTTATAATTATATACTGGAAACATTCACTTACGTAAAAATCTCAAAAGTTTAGCAACTTCAAAACAGCAAGTTAAGATGCTTTACAGGTATTTCATCACAACCTGTTTGGATGGTTGTCACCCATTGTATTTTATCGTAGTTATTTTTAATATATTGTTTGTTTTGATTGTTAATTAAATTTTATTACGCCATATTACTAAATTGATTGTAACGATGAAATATTATGTAACGACTGTGTAAATACTGAAATTTTAACAGATCAAGATAAATCCTAAATTCAAGACAACTCTTGAAATATTAGGAGTCTATCAGGGTTATTATTTGGTGGCTAATCCACCCAAACCCTAATTCATGCCTATAAATAAGGCTACATATATCTTTCAAAGAGGATCTCAGCAATTTCATAAACTCTCGAAATATGAACAACAACAACAACAACAACAACAACAACAACTACCCAGTAAAATCCCACCAGGTGGGGTCTGGGGAGGGTAATGTGTACGCAGACCTTACCCCTACCCGATAGGGCAGAGAGGCTGTTTCCGATAGACCCTCGGCTCAGAGAAAAAGAAAACAAGAAAAGAATATGAACAAAGAGATCAAATAAGGGATCTCCGAAATTCCATGAAACTTTTGAAATATTCATTAAGAGATCAAAGACACGTCAAATATGTCTTGCTCAAATTTCTAGCAATATTCAAGGTCCAAACGGAGTGTTGCTACATGCTTCTTGATCATCAGATACATCAAGGAGATGCATATCATTCTACGTTCGAGAAATACGCTGCTAAAAACCTCGAATCACGTAGAATAAATCGGAGGTAAGAATCAAGGGATAAATAGAGTTGTAGCCTACAATGTATCAATAAAATCCTTTTTTCTTTATAGTTGTTTGTGATTGCAGTTTTATTTTTCTGCCCAAAGTTATTGCAAACAGACTGATTTGGTGTATTTGCATCATGACCTTATTTTTAAAAATCATTTTGTTCTTATATTTTACCATACCCTTTTTGTAATAAACCTATCTCGTATTATACTTTTTCTTTATAATAATATTGTACGTATATCCGTCAAACCGATGGTGTCTATCATTCTAAATCGATAAAAAATAATATAATCTATCAAAACATTATAATCGTCGAAATAATACAATATAATACATACAATAGAACATGATACATTATAAATGATGCTTAACAATACTCCAAACAATACAACAAATACCCTCTTTGCTTGCATAAGTTACCATTTCAGGAAAGTATAATTTATAACAATTTTTATTACTATCTTTTAAAAGGACGTAAGCTCTTTTTTCTTTGCATATTACTATTTTTCATCTGTTTTACTCACGGTATCATCATAAATTCAATTTGAACAAATAAAATACTCCAATGATATATTCCTATGAATTGCTAATACGTATTTTAATTAGTTTCATTTAGCCTTTCACCCTTTCCACGTCTTTAGTTAATCTTACGTTTTTTATTTTCGAAATTTTAAAAATAATCAAAATACTGTTAGAAATGAGCAAGCTATGCTGTTACCAGAAAAGAAAGATCCAAGGGTAATGCTGGAATACATCAAATTTCTATGCTGATTTGCTTGTTACGGTTACCTAATCTAAGAGCCCGTTTAGACATAAAATTTTTTTTTCTTTTTTTCAAATTTTCTTTACTTTTTTTAAAATCAGCGTTTGGTCATAAAATTTCTAATTTTCACTTAAAGATGCATTTTGGAATTTTTCGAAATATTAAAAAACTCGAAAAAGCTGTTTTTCAAAAAATTTACTTAGATTACTCACAAAACTTCAAAAAAAATCCAAAATTATATTTATGTCCAAAAACAACTCTAATTTTCAAATACCATTTTCAATGGATTATTTTTTTTTTTTCACTTTTTCGAATTTTACCATTCTTATGTCCAAACGCCCACTAATTCTTGTCTCTACCATTTGAAATCTCCTTAACGTAATGAGGTTTACTGAGCATGAAATTGGTGGCAGTACTTTTGAAAAGATGTTCCCAAAGTAAACAAAAACAATACTCAATTTTCATTTGAAATGATTTTGTCATTTTTATAAAAAGAAACTCTCTACAATAAATTTAATTAAAATGGGGCATGTAGTAGTATGTATTTACAAAACATTGAAAATTGCATATTGTTTTTTTATACTTCTAAACAAAAATCTTCCGAAGCTATAACAAACTTGAATTCTTAGTGTCATCACTACAATGATGTGCTATAGTAGGTAGATAGTACTGCACTTGACTATTACAAATAGAAAACCCTGCAAATTCACATTTGGGAAATAGGGTGAGTATGAGAAGAAAATTCAAACGGACCCACATATTAGAAAAGCCAGATGCACCATTCGCGTCAGCAGGGATGCAATAGCCACCTGTAAAGTGTACAAGCAAAAGAGTAGATGCCAGCGCAAGCTAGCATGTTGGAGCTCAACTGTCCCTTCTAATATAAGAGAAAAATATGTAGATTTTCACTAAAACAAATGTAGGATAACATTTCATTGATAAACTTCTTCAATATAACTTCTACAAGTTTCAGAATTCAATTTATTTACCTGCATACTTTTTCATTTTGATGCGATGTTTCCTCTATTAGACTTTCAACAGCAACTCTAAATTTTTTCTCCAGTACAAAAAGTCGACTAACATAAGTCAATTAACATTTTAAACTGATCAAATGTTCAAACACTGTCTAGTAAAGTGAAACGCTAATTCATAAGATGAGGAGAAAGAACTTGGAGCTTCATCATGTTAGAATACTTAAATCAACTATACCTAATACTGCGCGCACCATTCATTTAGGTAGCGTAAAAGGTACGTACTCAGACTCAGGGGCGGATGTATAGTTCGCTTACGGATTCGATCGAACTCATTAGTATTGAACTAAATTCAATATTTGTCTTATGAAATTTATTAAATAACTATAGAACTTAGTAACACAAAATAGCTACTGTCCTTGACTCATAAACTTTAAAACATGAATTAGCCTCTACTCAAACCGGTGCAAGTAGATTTCTTAGTAAAAGTGCTACAATTCAGGCCTGGACTGGAACTTTTGAGGCACGGGCCTGGCTGGATTGGGTTAGTTTGCAGCGGTACTCACTTTTTATGCCACCTTTTAACCTATACCCTGTTTTTAAAAATTATTGATTTCGTAACCAACTAACAGAAAATCCGTGTTAATATGACCATTATACCCCTTCCAAAACATATAAAAGTGTTTCTCTCCTCCGTATTCACAGATTCAAATTACAGATCTCCTCCGTATCTCCTCCATCAGTCAGTTCCTCCTGAGAACGCGTCTCGTATTCAAATTCAAATTCAAATACATTGTAAGTATTCAAATTCATCTCCAGAATTCAAAATAGTTTTTGAATTATATGTTTTCTGGTTGTTTGACGAATTTCAGTGAAGGAATATAAATTCCATATTCAAATCAAATTCATCTCCAGAATTCAAAATGTTTTCTGATTAATTCACGGAATTCTAATTTAATGTGTGATATGTTAGTAGAACTTAGCCCTAGGAGCTGAAGTTTTTAAGTAATAACTTAAAACCTTCAGAAGGAGGCTGAACTTTTCCTTCTACACTAGCTAAATTTTTGCACTAAAAAAACTTCGGCCAAGCAGCTGAAGTTTTTTTGTTATTACTCAAAAACTTCAGCAGGAGGCTGAAGTTTTCCACATACACTGGCTAAATTAAAAAAATCATATTGCACTAAAAAAACTTCGGCCAAGCAGCTGAAGTTTTTTTGTTATTACTCAAAAACTTCAGCAGGAGGCTGAAGTTTTCCACATACACTGGCTAAATTAAAAACTCATATTGCACTAAAAAAACTTCGGCCTAATAGCTGAAGTTTTTTATTTATAACTTAAAAACTTCAGAGGGAGCCTGAAATTTTCCTCCTACACTAGTTAAATTAAAAAATAATATTGCACTAAAAAAACTTCGGCCAAGCAGCTGAAGTTTTTTGTTATTACTCAAAAACTTCTGCATATTTTCCACATACACTGGCTAAATTAAAAAATCATATTGCACTAAAAAAACTTCGGCCTAACAGCTGAAGTTTTTTATTTATTACTTAAAAACTTCAGAAGGAGCCTGAAATTTTTCTCGAATAGTTCGTTTCCTCTGCTATTTTTCGAATTTAAATAGAATAAATATTAAAAGAAACACAGAAAAAACTTATAACAAAAACTTAATATTTCATTAAAACACAATAAAATATAAAAACAAATTACATAAATAAACAAAACAAAAAAATTAATCGTCCATTCCATCATCATCATCATCATCATCGTTGTCGCTTCCAGATGGACGAGCATCTTCATCAGCAAGATTGTCAAATCTTGCATACATCACAAGCGTATCAAGCTTGTTGTTAATTTCTTTGAGCTCCTTGTCGTACTTTTCTATCACCTCATCAATCTTCAACTCAAATGCCTCCATTATGTCTTGCTTGATCTCGTCCACTATTTGCCTAATGACAGCATCCATTTTTCTCCTTTTTGTATTTTATATCTGCTAAAATGTATGTGTTTGAGTGAATAAACTCAGAAGGAATAGCGTGCTTATATAGGGGGAAAAAACTTTTGCATGGTATATGAAAAGGCAAAAAGGAATTTTAAAGGTTGTCTAATAAAAAGCGTGAATGAATATGATAGGAATGTATTTATTACACTAACACATACCCCCAAACGCAATATAATTACTACTTTAATTGTGTAGGTTAATGATGTATACTATGTAATTAATGCTGAAACATGCTATCGTTTTCTGTAAAAAACTTCGGATTAATCTCCTGAAGTTTTTTAGTTCATTTCTAAGATCTTCAGCACGTACCTGCTGAAGTTTTTTCCTCTGCATTTATGAATCACCATGATAAAAAAGCATTCAGCTAATATGCTGAAGTTATTAAGGTTATCTCTAAAAACTTTAGCAGTTATAAGCTGAAGTTTTATTTGCAGAATTCATTAATTATGTCATAGATCTTTTTCCAAAAAAACTTCAGCAGAAGATGCCTAAGTGATTTAGTTTATTTGTAAAAACTTCAGCACATGCAACATAAAAATTCTTCTGTTCACTTTCCTAATAGTTGCCACTAAACATGAATCTGCAGGATGAGTTCGATTTGCGTTGTTATAACATTCAATGGGAGATGGACTCCTGATTTCAAATACTTGGATCATGATACAAAACTTGTTCTACTTAATAAGGACATATCATTCAATACTTTCCTGAAGAAAATTAGTGAAGTTGCAAATATAGATTCAACCAGATATGCATTAAAAGTATGGTTTGATATCAAACTAAATACAAGCAAAGGAATGCTTGTAACTTCAGATGAAGAACTCACTACCTGTATACATTTGCTTACAACTGATTCACCC
>NW_017671580.1:5718-10936 GCF_001879085.1 Nicotiana attenuata | reverse complement strand
TGTATCAAAGGATGCAAACAATCAAATCTTTCCTTTATGTTTTGGTGTAGCAGATTCAGAAAACAATGAGGCATACATTTGGTTCTTTGGGGAAATGAGAAAAGCAATTCAAGTTCGTCGTGAACTGGTTTTCTTGTCAGATAGAAACCAATCGATCGCAAATGGTATTAGAAGAGTTTTTCCTGAAGCTCACCATGGTATCTGCCTATATCACTTTGAGAAAAATTTAAAGCAAAGACATGCAAAGGCCATGGTAATAAATCTTTTGCAAAGTGCTGCAAGATCATACAAACTTGAAGATTTTAATCAGTTAAGGTCCCAACTCAAAAGTATTGACGAGAAAACATACAATTACATAATGGAAGAGCCTCCTGAGAGATGGGCTCGATCGTGGTTCCCACGGCGACATTATGATATGCTAACAACAAACATGGTAGAATCAATGAATTCCGTTTTACTAAAAGGGAGAGAAATGCCTTTTAAGAATGTTAGATTTCATCCAAGAAAAGCTGGGAGAGTGGTTTTATGAACGGAGAAAAAAGGCAAATGAAACTTTTCACAGAGTATCAATATGGGCAGAAGAAGAGATGACTAAGAAGATGGACTTGGCTTGCAAAATGTTTGTGAGCATATTTGTTAACTTCAGCTTTTTAGATCTGTTGCAGTGATTTACTGCTTACATTTAAAAAAATTCATACTTTTTCGTTTTGAAGGAAAAATACACTAATATAATTTATTTTAATTTTTTATTCCTTGTTAGGTGTTCAACCTTGACTCAATGTTGTTTAGAAAATAGTGAAGGAATCGAATTCATTGTGGACTTAAAGAAGAGAACTTGTGACTGCCTGGAATTCCAATTTGATGAATTGCCCTGTCTACATGCAATTGCTGCTAATAATAAGAGATATTTGCAGAAATCTGATTACTGCTCAAATTGGTATTCAACGGAAACATGGTTGAAAACATATGAAGGGCATGTGAATACCGTGGGAGATCAACAATCATGGGAAATACCAGAAAATGTACAATCTAAAATCACAAAACCTCCCGATGTAGAGATTTTACAAGGAAGAAGACAAAAGAAGAGGCATATACCTGCGACTGAATCATCAGTACCATTCAAGTCTACCAAATGCAGTTGATGTAAACAAGTGGGGCATAACAGAACAACTTGCTTGTCTTCTCCAGCACCTCATCCATATTCCAAGAAACACACTGAAAAATACTCCAAGCTTTAATAATCCTTGGTCTGAATTTAGACTTTCTTTATTGTATGACATAATTCAAATGTGACTTTTTTCATAGGAATAAAAAAAAAAAGCTCTTGCACAATTTTATATTACTGCTAAAATACAAATCACTCATTTTTGTTGCGCAGGCTTACAGGTTTGGTTGCATTTTAAAAACGTACGCAATGACTTCTGCGAGAAAAAACTTCAGGTTGTTAAATACATATTCTTAATCAAAAACACACACACGCACCTACAAAAACTCACACAGACACACATATGCATACAACACACAAAAAGAAAAGCATGTACAAACAAAAGTTGTAGCATCTCTAAGCAACTAAGAAGTATAAATCAAATACCAACAAATAACAAGTATAATGCAATAGAAAGCTAAGAACAAAGAGGGTCACAATTATATTGACATAAAAAGAGGTGAAAACAACACGCATATTTCAAAACTTCAGCTCTCTCGGCTGAAGTTATACAAAATGAAGCTAAAAAAACTTCAGCTCTATAGGCTGAAGTTAACAAAAAAAACACTAACAATCACCACCATTATCATCATCACCCTCATCATCGTCGTCATCATCATCATCATCATCATCATCACAGTACTCCTCAATTTCTCTAAATATCTGATCATCATCACTGTCGGAGATAACTATAGGGCAGTCGGGCAAAAGACCACTCAATCCAAGAAGATCAATCTTCAACTTGTCGAATTCATCACGTAGCTGACTTTGTTCAATGATTACTCTGTCCATAAGAGGAAGAAGAATCTTTAGCTTGTTTTGCAGCTTGGAATAGTCGGTCAAGCTGGGAAACTTAAAACTATCAAACTGCTGCACAACCTTGTCGAACGAGGTTGAATAATCTCCACAACTACGTTCCAGGTTAAGCCTGTTCTGGAATGATTCATTTGCACAGAGCTTTGGTCTGATTCTCTCCCAATCATCCTTTATTTCATTCCACAAAATAATAAGATTAGCCATCGGTTTGTTATTGTACCATTCACACTTCAAACTCTCCCACTTCTTCATAATTTCATCCATATTAGGCTTACCACTTCCGCTTGCACCAGACATTTTTTCTTTAACAAATGCTGAAAGACTAAGGAATATGATAGAAGTCTATGAATGACTATGAAATTTTCAAGTGAAGAGATTGTTAATATAGACAAAGAGTTCACCTAATCAATTTAATATCTATAAATGTAAAAGTAACTTTTCAGCTGTTTTTACTGTTTTTCGTTCAGAGAAATTGAATGAGACAAGATTAGTAGGTGGTAAAAACAAGTATGTAGTAAATGCAAAAAGAAATGTAACTTCAGCCCTCGTAAAACCCACAGTTTTTATATAGTAAAAAAATAACTTCAGCCTGAAAAATAAATTTTACTATATAGTGAAACAAATTTAAATGAAAGATGAAGTAGTTGACAAAAGACAAAAAGTAGACAGTAAATGCAAAAAAGATAAGTATCAACTTAAAAAAATATCAAAATATGCTAAAGTTTTTGTCCTAAAGATTTTTCGAAAAACTTCGGCCCAATGTGCTGAAGTTTTTTAGTATATTTTCAAAAACTTCAGCACTTGACAGCTGAAGTTTTTTGTTGGATTTAATAGTTTTTGTCCTAAAGGTTTTTCGAAAAACTTCGGCCCAATAGGCTGAAGTTTTTTAGTATATTTTCAAAAACTTCAGCACTTGGCAGCTGAAGTTTTTTGTTGGATTCAATAGTTTTTGTCCTAAAGCTTTTTGGAAAAAACTTCGGCCCAATGTGCTGAAGTTTTTTAGTATATTTTCAAAAACTTCAGCACTTGGCTGCTGAAGTTTTTGTTGGATTCAATAGTTTTTGTCCTAAAGGTTTTTCGAAAAACTTCGGCCCAATATGCTGAAGTTTTTTAGTATATTTTCAAAAACTTCAGCACTTGGCAGCTGAAGTTTTTTGTTGGATACAATAGTATTTGTCCTAAAGCTTTTTCGAAAAACTTCGGTCCAATATGCTGAAGTTTTTTGTTGGATTCAATAGTTTTTGTCCTAAAGGTTTTTCGAAAAACTTCGGCCCAATGTGCTGAAGTTTTTTAGTATATTTTCAAAAACTTCAGCACTTGGCAGCTGAAGTTTTTTGTTGGATTCAATAGTTTTTGTCCTAAAGCTTTTTGGAAAAACTTCGGCCCAATGTGCTGAAGTTTTTTAGTATATTTTAAAAAACTTCAGCACTTGGCAGCTGAAGTTTTTTGTTGGATTCAATAGTTTTTGTCCTTAAGGTTTTTCGAAAAACTTCGGCCCAATAGGCTGAAGTTTTTTAGTATATTTTCAAAAACTTCAGCACTTGGCAGCTGAAGTTTTTTGTTGGATTCAATAGTTTTTGTCCTTAAGGTTTTTCGAAAAACTTCGGCCTAATGTGCTTAAGTTTCTTAGTATATTTCAAAACTTAAGCAAAAAATACTTGACATTCATGAAAAAAGACATAAACATATTTGAATCAATCAAAGTCACATAATTCACACAAAATAATGTATATTCACAAAATACAATTTTCTTTTCACTTACATCCTTGGAAAAAAAGAAAAACTTAGTTCTTTGTTTACAAGTTATTCTCTATTCAAAAAGTTCACAGAGTGTCTTCATATTCTCCATAGTAATGTGATAGTTGCTCTTCTTGGTTTTCTTCACCACATTACATGAAACTTCACTATGTCTTCCACCAAAGAGTTTTCTTGGTTTTTTAGCAACTACCATCTACTTTCATAAGAAAAAAACAAGAAAATGTTGGCCAAGACATGCTTACTGGTGTGCATCTGGGAATTCGTGGGAAGCAAAGATAGTGAAGGAGAAGTCCAAAGTACTTCATATGTGACGGAGACTGGCCACATCAAAAACTCGAGCACCAGGAAATTTGCTCATTTTCCTAAAAGAGCAAATTTTCCTGGTGCTCGAGTATTTGATCTGGCCAATCCCCTTCACATATGAAGTATTTCAACTTCTCCTTCACTATCTTTGCTTCACACGAAATCCCTGCTACATCCAATAAGCATGTGTTAGCCAACATTTCCTTGTTTTTCTTTGAATGCAAATTTAAAGAAATCTGATAGAAGTCTATGGATGACTATGAAATTTTCAAGTGAAGAGATTGTTAATATAGCCAAAGAATACACCTACTCAATTTAATATCTATAAATGCTGAAGAGATTGTTACCTGTTTTTTGTTCAGAGAAATTGAATGTAAGAACATAAGCACTTGGCAAAAGATGTAAGTGGTAAATGCTAGTAGTTGGTAAATGCAATTAAAAAAAATAGTAAATGCTAGTAGTTGGTAAATGACACAAAAGTGAACTAAAAAAATAATTAATATATATTCTTTAATCCAAATTATGTAAAACCAACCAATCCTCTAATCAAAAAATTCACACAGAGACTCTTCAAAATCTCCATAATCATGTCCTTCTCGTTCTTCTGGAGTTTCATAGCCGCTATCTTTTTTCCAATTTCCATGAGCCCAAAGATTGGCAGCCAATTCTGTCCTGAATTCCAATGTTTGACTTTGATTAAAATTGAAGACATCTTCTCTCATCAACCGCATATCCATAAACTTAAGAGCAAATATACCACAATCAACACTGCAAAAAACACATCAAAAAGAAATTAAAGAATAGTTAAGACAAGGGCAAAATATAATAAACATAAGATACATCGTAAAACATATGTAAAACACATACCTGTTAATCTGTTTCGATGTGTGCATCCACTTAATTTTAAATTCTTCCACAGGACTGTCCCCATAATATTTATTAAGTTCCCCAAAATTCAAGCATTTGAGACAATGTGGAATCAACCGGGCATAAATTTTGACATGTTCAATCGAACGCTTGTATGTTACACTGCCCATGGAATCATACACATATATAATTTTATCTTCAAAGTCGAGATATCCAAAAAAGTAGTGCGTAGATATCTGGCCTCCCTTGGCTTAAGTCGAAATGGAAAGA
>NW_017671580.1:0-5701 GCF_001879085.1 Nicotiana attenuata | reverse complement strand
TTTTTCGAAAAACTTCGGCCCAATAGGCTGAAGTTTTTTAGTATATCTTCAAAAACTTCAGCACTTGGCAGCTGAAGTTTTTTGTTGGATTCAATAGTTTTTGTCCTAAAGGTTTTTCGAAAATATTCGGCCCAATGTGCTGAAGTTTTTTAGTATATTTTCAAAAACTTCAGCACTTGGCAGCTGAAGTTTTTTGTTGGATTCAATAGTTTTTGTCCTAAAGCTTTTTCGAAAAACTTCGGCCCAATGTGCTGAAGTTTTTTAGTATATTTTCAAAAACTTCAGCACTTGGCAGCTGAAGTTTTTTGTTGGATTCAATAGTTTTTGTCCTAAAGGTTTTTCGAAAAACTTCAGCCCAATAGGCTGAAGTTTCTTAGTATATCTTCAAAAACTTCAGCACTTGGTAGCTGAAGTTTTTCTATTGTATTCAATAATTTTTGTCCTAAAGCTTTTTCAAGAAACTTCGGCCTAATGTGCTTAAGTTTCTTAGTATATTTCAAAACTTAAGCAAAAAATACTTGACATTCATGAAAAAAGACATAAGCATATTTGAATCAATCAAAGTCACCTAATTCACACAAAATAATGTATATTCACAAAATACAATTTTCTTTTCACTTACATCCTTGGAAAAAAAGAAAAACTTAGTTCTTTGTTTACAAGTTATTCTCTATTCAAAAAGTTCACAGAGTGTCTTCATATTCTCCATAGTAATGTCATAGTTGCTCTTCTTGGTTTTCTTCACCACATTACATGAAACTTCACTATGTCTTTGTCACGGCCCGGATTTCCCACCATCGGGATCGTGATGGCGCCTACTCGTGGTAGCTAGGCAAGCCAACTTATTTACCTTTTCATCACTAAACAATTAATTTAGTAGTTTATAACAGCAATTTAGAACTTAAAGTTTAACAAGAATAAAAGCGGAAGTCTGATTTATAAATAACAAAAAACGAATCAAAACGCAAAACCGTCAATAATAGCCTCTACCCAAGATTTGGTGTCACATTACTCACGAACCACTAGGAATAAACTAAATACAAAGGTCTGAAAGAAATATAACAGTTGTCTGTCTCGAAAACAATGAGGCAACAGTCAAAAGGAAAATATAAAGAAGAGACGTCGGGCCTGCGGACGCCTGCAAGGCTACCTCAGTCTCATGAATAAGAAAGTCTGCTCCCGAACTACTACTGCTGCTGCTCCTCAAAACCTGGACCTGTGCAAAAATGCACAGAAGTGTAGCATCAGCACAACCGACCCCATATGCTGGTAAGTGTCTAGCCTAATCCCGGCGAAGTAGTGACGAGGCTAGACTGGACACCACATGAACCTGTGCAGCTATAAATATACAACGGAATCGAAATACCAGGCAAGTAACAATGTGGGGGGGGAACATGCTATGGGGAGATAACAATATTAACAGTAATCCAAAGTAACCAACTAAAGCAGCTTAGAATTACAGTGAGCAAGAATCAATACTCAAAATAAACACATGGTATCAGTAACTATTGCGGCGTGCAACCCGCTCCATAATTACTATTGTTGCGGCGTGCAACCCGCTCCATAAATACCACTGTTGCGACGTGCAACCCGACCCATATCATTTATCATGTATCATTGTTGCGGCGCGCAACCCAATCCTCATCTTTTATTGTTGCGGTGTGCAACCCAATCCTCAATATCATTGTTGCGGCGTGCAACTCGACCCTCACATATTATTATTGCGGCGTGCAACCCGATCCTCAATATCATTTAACAGTCCGACTCCCCAAACAACAGTCACAATTAAGGGGCATAAAATAAGTAAATATTTGACAAACATCCCGGCAAGGGAAAGAATCCAACAAGTTCAACCAAACGTCCCAGCAAGGGAATAATCAACAACGTTTTTTCTTTCTTACTTTTCTTATCTCGCGATATCACTGGAGCCCAAGCTCCAAGAAATTTCTTATCTCATATTCCGTCACCAACAACAATATAACGACTTTCCAGTAAGGGAAAAAAACATCATCTCAAATATTCTGGCAAGGGGATTACTATAACCACATTAGTTCCAACATCTAACCACCACATTAGTTCCAACATCTAACTACCACAGCTATAACCAACCTATTACCACACTTGACCACCTCAGCTATATCTAACCGACTACCACACCCAACCAACCCATCTATAACTATAGTCATCATATGACACAAGGAAACATTAACCTGAGCGACCCTAGTATCCGTTAAGAACACAATGCAGAGGAATCACAACCCAACAATAGTCCGCCAAGAGGGCAACATAATGATCTCTCCTCTTTCTCACTTTTACTTCACAATTCTTTTTCACAACTCGAGCAGATGCTCCAGAGGTTCAATTATCACTTATACTTTCACAATTCGTTCCACAACTGGAGCCGACGCTCCTCAATGAATCAAGTCATTTCATATACTTTCAATATTCGTATCACAGTTCGAGCCAATGCTCCTAAGAATCAAATTATCATATCACCATTCACATGTTATTCACAATATATGGAAATACTCCAACAAACATGAAATTCACAATAAGTTCATGATAATCACATTATAAGGACTCACGGTCATGCTAGACACCAATATATAGATACTCGTCACCATGCCTATACATCGTACTCGATCACATAGCAGTTAGCAACAAGACTCAACTCATATTCCCTCAAGCTAGGGTTAAACCAAACACTTACCTCAAAGCCTTGAAATCCACTTAATCCTCAACTATTGCTTTACCTCGTGGTTCCACCTCCGATTCGCTCGAATCTAATCACAAATTGTTCAATTACTTTAATAAATACTATATGAATTAGTTTGAAGGCATAAAAACGATTTTCCCAAAGATTTACTCAAAATTTTCCAAAACGCCCCCGGGCCCACGTGGTCAGAACCCGAGGTTCGGACCAAAACCCGATTACCCATTCCCCCACGAACTCAAATATGTAATTTGTTTTGAAATCGGACCTCAAATCGAGGTCCAACTCCCCAATTTATAGAAAACCTAGGTTCTACCAAAAAATCCCAATTTCACCCATGAAAATCTTTGATTTCAAGTGGAAAACATGTTTAATGATGTTAAAAGTTGAAAGAATTGAGTAAAAATCAACTTACAAATGATTTGGGATGAAGTTTGCTCTTGAAAAATCGCCTATGGTGTTTGGGTTTTGAAAGAATGGTGGAAAGTGATGAAAATTCGACTAAGTATAAAATTTGCTGGGCGATATGGGAAATGCGAACATAGGTTCGCATTTGCGAACAAAACAGGCGTGGGAATTGCGAACATTTTAGTTCGCATTTGCGAACTTGGTTCTGGAGGCAATTTTCGCATTTGCGAAAATTACATCGCATTTGCGATGACCCCTACCTCGCATTTGCGAGCCTCTTCCCGCATTTGCGAACACAGAGGGAAAATGGGGCTATCGCATTTGCGAAGGAAGATGTCGCATTTGCGACTGGGCGGCCCTCGCATATGTGAACATATTGTCGCATTTGCGACCCAAGCATGGTCTCCCCTTTTTCGCATTTGCGATCAAGTGGTCGCATTTGCGATATCGCATTTGCGATCATTTCTTCGCAAATGCGAAGACACCAGCACTGACAATACCAGATTTTTAAAAATGAGAAAATGCAATCCGATGTCTATCCAAAACTCACCCTAGCCCTCGGGGCTCCAAACCAAACATGCTCACAACCTCAAAAACATCCCACGAACTTACTCGCGCGATCAAATCGCCAAAATAACATCAAAATCATTGAATCAAGCCTCAAAACACATGATTCTTCTTCTAAACTTCATAACCTTTCAAGCTTTGAACTCATAGTCCGAAACACGTCAAACGACGTCCGATTTTGACCAAACTTTACAGAAAGCGCTTAACACATATTTAAGACTTGTACCGGGCGTCGGAACCAAAATACGAGCCCGATACCATAGTCTTTTAATCAATTTTCTTTTCCATTTTCCTTAATAATTTCAGATAAACAATTTCACGGAAAAATTCATATCTCGGGCTCTAGACCTCGGAATTCGATTCCGGGCACATGCCCGAGTCCCATATTTTTCTACGGACCTTCCAGGACCGTCCAATCTCAGGTCCGGGTCCGTTTACCAAAAATGTTGACCAAAGTCAACTATAATCATATTAATATCAAAATTCTTCAAATTTTTCGCGAAATTCACATACTTCAACATAAAAGCTTTCCGGCTACGCGCCCGGATTGCGCACGCAAAATCGAGGCAAGAAAAAAATGAGGTTTTAAGGCCTCGAAAGCACGGAATGGATGAGGAACTAGGTGATGACCCTTTGGGTCATCACATCCTCCACCTCTAAAACAACCGTTCGTCCTCGAACGGACAAAAGAAAGAAGTACCTGAGTCGGGGAACAGATGTGGATAACGGCTCCGCATATCAGACTCGGACTCCCAGGTCGAGGGCGCAGGGGGCTGACCTCTCCACTGAACACGAACAGAGGGAAAACTCCTAGATCTCAACTGACGAACCTGCCGGTCTAGAATAGCTACCGGCTCCTCCTCATAAGATAAATCTTTGTCCAACTGGACAGTGCTGAAGTCTAATACATGGGTAGGATCGCCGTGATACCTCCGAAGCATAGACACATGAAAAACTGGGTGCACGGCTGATAAGCTAGGTGGCAATGCAAGTCTATAAGCCACCTCTCCCACTCGATCAAGAATCTCAAACGGACCAATGTACCTAGGGCTAAGCTTGCCCTTCTTTCCGAACCTCATCACGCCCTTCATAGGCGACACCCGGAGCAATACCCTCCAAAATCAGAATAGTCCGCTCGGATTGACCGTCCGTCTGAGGATGGAACGATGTGCTCAACCGAACCTGGGTACCTAACTCCTGCTGAACCGCTCTCTAGAAGCGCGAGGTAAACTGCGTACCCCGATCCGAAATGATAGATACCGGCACTCCATGAAGGCGAGCAATCTCCCGGGTATAAATCTCAGCTAACCTCTCGGATGAATAGGAGACTGCCACTGGAATGAAATGCGCTGACTTGGTCAGCCTATCAACAATGACCCAAATAGCATCAAACTTCTTCCGAGTCAGCGGAAGTCCAGTAACGAAATCCATGGTAATCCTCTCCCACTTCCACTCGGGGAGCTCAATCCTCTGAAACAACCCACCGGGCCTCTGATGCTCATACTTGACCTGCTGACAGTTCAGACACCGAGCCACATACGCAACAATGTCCTTCTTCATCCTACGCCACCAATAATGCTGCCGCAAGTCCTGATACATCTTCGCGGCGCCCGGTTGAATAGAATAACGAGAACTATGGGCCTCCGCTAAGATCAACTCTCGAATCCCATCAACATTAGGCACACAAACTCGCCCCTGCAATCTCAAAACACCATCATCATCTAAGGTCACCTTCGTCGCACCTCCACGCTGTACCGTATCTCTCAGGACACACAAATGGGGATCATCAAATTGTCGATCACGGATACGCTCCAATAGAGAAGAACGAGCGACCGTGCAAGCCAACACTCTGCTAGGCTCAGAAATATCTAATCTCACAAATCGGTTGGCCAAAGCCTGAACATCTAAAGCAAGCGGTCTCTGGCTGACCGGGATATACGCAAGACTACCCATGCTGGCGGACTTTCTACTCAATGCATCGGCCACCACATTGGCCTTACCCGGGTGATATAA
>NW_017671579.1:272247-275844 GCF_001879085.1 Nicotiana attenuata | reverse complement strand
GGTTCCAGCTATGCCAGACGATTAGCAGCATTGTCTCGAGAGGTTTGGTAGACTCCAGCCTCCGACATTTGGTGGTGCTGAGGGCGAGGATGCCCAGAGTTTTCTTGACAGATGCCAGCGTATGCTCCATACGGCAGGGATCCTTGAGTCGAGTGGTGTGGCATTTTACACTTTTCAGTTCACGGGGGATGCTCTTTCTTGGTGGGAGGACTTTGAGAGGCGTAGGCCTGCTGGTGCAGCACCTCTAACTTGGCAGCAGTTTTCAGCTCTTTTTCTGGAGAAGTATATACCTCAGTCCCGCAGAGAAGAGTTGCGTAGGCAGTTTGAGTGGCTGACACAGGGAGATATGACAGTGACTCAGTACGAGATGAGGTTTTCCCAGTTGGCTCGTCATGCTACTTGGATGGTTCCAACAGATCGCGAGAGGATCAGGAGATTTGTGGATGGTCTTAACTATCATCTCCGTATTTTGATGACTAGAGAGAGAGTACTGGGTGCTACGTTTGAGAGGTGGTAGACATTGCTCGTGAGATTGAGTCAGTTCGCCGTAGAGAGCGAGAGGAGAGGGAGGATAAGAGGCCTCGTGGATCGGGTAGTTACAGTGGTGCTCCGTCGAGAGGTCAGTTCCAGCAGGGTAGAGGTCGCTTTTTCAGGCCTGCTCAGTCAGCTCTTCCAGAGTATCGTGGGGGATCTTCAGGCCGTGGTCATCATGGGCCCCAGCAGAGTCAGACTTCACTCAGCGCCCTCCCAGCTCAGAGTTCATCTCATGCCCCATCAGCTCAGGGTTCTTCCGCGTCGAGTGCATCTGCTAGTCACTCCGGTGCGAGGGGTTCCCGTCAGACCCCATCCCCAGTACCGGGCAGCTGTTATGAGTGCGCAGAGTTTGGTCACATGAGGAGGCAGTGCCCTCGCCTTCGTGGCAGACAACATCAGCAGAGGGGTCAGCCCTCTACTTCTGCTCCAGTTACTTCATCACCCGCCCAGTCAGCTAAGGGTGGAGATCAGGCAGCCAGGGGTCGTCCCAAAGGTGGAGATCGATCAGGCGGTGGCCAGGCTCATTTCTACGCTATGCCGAGCAGGACAGATGCCATTGCTTCAGACGCGGTCATTACAGGTATTATTTCAGTCTGTCACAGAGACGCCTCAGTATTATTTGATCCCGGTTCTACCTATTCATATGTGTCTTCATATTTTGCTCATTATTTGGGTACATCCTGAGGGTGTCTTGCCTTACCTGTTCATGTATCTACCCCGGTGGGCGACACTATTGTTGTAGACCACGTATTCCGGTCATGTTTGGTGACTATTGGGGGTCTGGAGACCCGAGTTGATTTATTTCTATTGAGCATGATGGACTTCGATGTTATCCTGGGCATGGACTGGTTATCTCCGTGTCATGCTATTCTAGACTGTTATGCTAAGACAGTCACTTTGGCTATGCCGGGTGTGCCGCGGATCGAGTGGCGTGGTGTGACTGACTATGTTCCTAGCAGAGTTATTTCCTTCTTGAAGGCCCAGCGCATGGTTGGGAAGGGTTGTCTTTCCTATTTGGCGTTTGTGAGAGATGTGGGAGCTGAGACTCCTAGCATTGAGTCTGTTCCCGTTGTGAGGGAGTTTCTCGATGTGTTTCCTGTAGACCTGTCGGGTATGCCGCCGGACAGGGATATTGATTTTGGTATTGACCTGGTGCTGGGTACTCAACCCATTTCTATTCCACCACATCGTATGGCACCAGCGGAGTTGAAAGAATTGAAGGAGCAGCTTCAGGAGCTCCTGGATAAGGGGTTTATTCGGCCTAGTGTGTCGCCTTGGGGTGCACCAGTTCTATTTGTGAAGAAGAAGGATGGCATAATGAGAATGTGCATTGATTATAGGCAATTGAACAAGGTAACTATTAAGAACAAGTATCCCCTACCTCGCATTGATGATTTGTTTGACCAGCTTCAGGGAGCGAGGGTGTTTTCCAAGATTGATCTTCGTTCGGGATACCACCAGTTGAAGATCAGAGGCTCAGATATTCATAAGACTGCTTTCAGGACTAGGTATGGTCACTATGAGTTTCTTGTCATGTCTTTCGGGCTGACCAATGCCCCAGCAGCTTTCATGCACCTGATGAACAGTGTATTTCGGCCTTATCTGGATTCATTTGTCATAGTGTTCATTGATGACATACCGGTATACTCGCGCAGTCAGGAGGAGCACGCGCAGCAGTTGAGGGTTGTATTGCAGAGATTAAGGGAAGAGAGGCTTTATGCAAAGTTCTCCAAATGTGAGTTCTGGCTCGGTTCAGTGGCTTTCTTGGGACATGTGGTGTCCAGCGAGGGTATTCAGGTTGACCCGAAGAAGATAGAGGCGGTGCAGAGTTGGCCTAGACCGACCTCAGCCACAGAGATTCACAGCTTCCTAGGGTTGGCGGGTTATTACCGCCGGTTTGTTCAGGGATTTTCCTCTATTGCATCGCCCTTGACTAAGTTGACTCAGAAGGGGGTCTCATTTGTATAGTCGGACGAGTGTGAGGAGAGCTTTCAGAAGCTCAAGACAGCATTGACCACAGCCCCAGTGTTAGTTTTACCATCAGCTTCAGGCTCTTACACGGTATATTGCGATGCTTCGAGAGTTGGGATTGGTTGTGTTTTGATGCAGGAGGGTAGAGTTATTGCGTATGCTTCTCATCAGTTGAAGCCCCATGAGCAGAACTACCCCGTTCACAATTTGGAGCTAGCAGTTATAGTTCATGCATTGAAGATTTGGAGGCATTACCTGTATGGCGTATCCTGTGAGGTATTCACTGACCATCGCAGTCTTCAGCATTTGTTCAAGCAAAAGGATCTTAACTTGAGGCAGCGGAGATGGCTAGAGTTACTTAAGGAATAAGACATTACTATTCTGTATCACCCGGGGAAGGCCAATGTAGTGGCCGACGCCCTGAGTCGGAAGTCGGTAAGTATGGGGAGCTTGGCATACATTCCAGTTGAGGAGAGGCCATTGGCAGTTGATGTTCAGGCCTTGGCCAACCGATTTGCGAGACTAGACATTTCAGAGTCCAGTGGAGTATTGGCTTGTGTGGTTTCTCGGTCTTCCTTGTATGGCCGTATCAGGGAGTGTCAGTATGAGGATCCGCATTTGCTTATCCTTAAGGAAAGGGTTCAACATGATGTGCCAGCGACGTGACTATTGGAGATGATGGTGTGTTGAGGATGCAGGGCCGGATTTGCGTGCCCAAGGTAGATGGGCTTCGGGAGTTGATATTAGAGGAGGCCCATAGCTCGAGGTATTCCATTCATTCGGGTGCCGCGAAGATGTATCAGGATCTTAGACAGCATTATTGGTGGCGGAGGATGAAGAGAGATATTGTGGAGCATGTAGCTCGGTGTCTTAACTGTCAGCAGGTGAAATATGAGCATCAGAGACCGGGTGGCTTGCATCAGCAGATGGTTATTCCTAAGTGGAAGTGGGAGAGGATCACTATGGATTTTGTTACCGGACTCCCACGGACTCTGAAGAAATTTGATACTATTTGGGTGATTGTAGACAGGCTGACCAAGTCCGCGCACTTCATTCCGGTTTGTACCACTTATTCTTCAGAACGACTGGCAG
>NW_017671579.1:227346-261362 GCF_001879085.1 Nicotiana attenuata | reverse complement strand
ATCAACCTGATGTACAACTCGAAATATATCCTTAGGCCTCTTAATAGAAGAAATGTACCCATGCCCCCATTTAAATCAAGAAACCTATAGATGATTTGTTGATGATCTTGAGTAATCTAGATAGAGTGGGAAGAGATAGGATAGGGGACAAACAGACGGTAGATAGTAGGAGTGATCACATTAATTAGCAGGCAAAAAATGAGATGCCATCTCTGCAAGCGCACAAGATACCCAGACTTGTTACTTGACGCGGAGCGAAAGTGAGGCCAATCTTTACGTTCCCCACTATCTCTGAGAGGTAAGAAGGTTAAGTCTTGCTGTGTTTGATTGTTCTGATTACTGCTTCTATTTGGTGGAAAAAACTTACAGAGACAGACAACCAAGATGGGAAGGAAAACCACGCACATTCTACTTGGACCGAGATGAAAGTCAAAGAGGAAAGGGTTTGTGGCCTTCCCACTTTCAAAGAGACCTACAATGCGTTTCAGAAACCTGAAGCAGGAAACATGACTGGTTGATGAATACTTTAAAGACTATGGATAAGGCTGTACTGATCCAACGCTTAATTGTTGGAAAAGAGAGAAGAGGGCACTATGCTAGATTTTTCTAATGGTTTAAATAGGAATAGCTGATTTAGTTAGAGATACAACCAATATTGCAACTATAGATGCTAATTGTGTTTAAAAATAGAAAAGCAAAATAAAGAAATGGCGCAAGCTAGCTCATGGAGAAGTTCGGCCAAACACCATTCCAAGAAGCCTATAGAAAAACATAGTATTTCTAACCTCAAGAGAATAGGGGAAAGGTAACAGTTGATCGACGAACGAAGGGAAGTAAAAGCTTTCAATTCTACGTCTCCTCTTAAACCTTCTAGTTCAACTGTCCATGGAAAATGCAAGTGGAGGGCCTCAACTGCATGATGTCCAAAATAGAGGAGAATGATTCTGTTGAGAGAAAATTGAGCGATATGAAGTGAAAAAAGTGCGAAGAGAGAGGGTAAGTGCTCAGATGATGTCAACTTCCTATGATGGTCCTTGGTTGGGGTAATTAGGAGACTATAGATGGGGCTAATGAGCGAGAAAAAGTGAGGAAGAGGAAGAAGAGGAGGTGTTGAGTGAATGTATGTAGAGTTAGCTTTCCAAGTGTTTGGTTGGGTAGTTAGGGAGATTATGACTATCTAATTTAGGACATCAGTAGATGAAGAACAAAGAGAATAATATATTTCTCATACTAGCGTGTGGAATAAGAGGAAAACTTTGTTCTATGATTATTGAAGTGTAGTTGTGCTAATGTGGTAGAGTTCCACTTGCGTGGTAGAAATGTTTAGAACTTGCTGCATGAAACACCCTAAGCCTATAGACTCCAAGTGGTTGAGATGAAGTCGCGTGACGAAGGAATCAACAACAACAATGATGATTTCACTTCAATGTGGATATCGTACGGGTGATGTTTCGTTTTGTGATGTTGGTTCCTATCGCAAGCGTCTTAATGGTCACATCTGTCAATAGTCGTCCCGGCATATATATCGGAATGTTTTTCATGATTGGAAGAAAGGAATATATCTCTTGAGCTTAATGCAGAGCTAATACGCTTGCACCTCTTTAAGTCCTTCTCAAGTGTTTTGAGGATCTAAAGAGATTGAGAGAAATACATGCGGAGAAAACGGGAGGATCTCAGGGTTGAGTTTCTACAGAGGAAAAATGAGCTCTGAGGGAAAAGACAAAGAAAGAAGGCCGTGTTTAAAATAAACATTACCCAGACGAAGAGAGCAGACGAGCATGCGAAACTTGCGCAAAGTGGTAAAAGAGGTATTGAGTGATAAAAGGAAAATTTGTCTTGAGCGAAAGAGGTGTGGAAAAGAAAAAAGTGATGAGTGTTGTAACATAGTCAAAGAGTGTTTGAATGCAAGGAAACGGGATGGCCCATTTAACTACTTACTTTAAAGAAGTTTTGAATTTAATTTCTGAAGTCACTACACTCTCTTGCCAAGTAGTCGTTTCTTCTCTTTTGCCAGGATATTTGATGATTATTTTCCTGTGAATGCCTAAAGGATCTACCACCTTTGATGGCATGACGCACTAAATTGAACTTTCGTCGTTGCTCCATGCCTCTAGCACACAAATTGCCAAAATAAGGCCTACTTATAGAAGTACATCCCAGAAGAGACAAAAGAGCCTTCAAGCAAGTTGTGAGGACGTTGCTTGAGAAGGTTTGTGAAGAGAGCTATGAGCACATTGCTCTCGTGTCCCGTGCTATATTAGTACCCAAAAAGGACGCGAATTAGGAGATGTGCAGTGGATTTGTAGAGAGTCAACAAGTAACGGGTTAAAGTAATCGCCTATCCTATCCTCGTTCTTTGAACATGTTTGGAGCAATTGCTCTCGGATACCCAACAATCTTTTCTAAAATTGAACTAAAAAAGCGTTAACCTCAGAATTCGACTAATGAATTCCTGGAGATGAATGGAAAACTGCTTTCTCAGACCAAATAATGGCTTTATAGTGAAGTTAGTCTCATGCGCTTTGTGCTTGACTAATGCAATCGCATATATCAGATTGATGAACATATTTTCTACAGGTATTTTCTATGGGATTTGTGGTAGTTTATTTTGATGATACCTTTCTCTTATTTATTCTAGGTAACAATTAGCATACTGTGAACACCTTAAACAAGTTTTTGAGTCTCTCAAAGTCAAACACTTTGTTTGCCTAATGCTTAATTAAGTCGCTTTTTGTGTGGCATCGTGTCGTATTCTTGGTTTTGTGGTTAGTTTCTAAGGGCGTTGAAGTTTGATGCAGAGAAAAGTCAAGCTTAAAAGTGCTAAGAACCTCAACAGTGTAACTGAAGTTAGGAAGTTTTCCGACGGGCTTGCTAGTTTTATAGGAGATTCGTGTGAGACTTTCAGCACCATTGCTGCTCTTTAACTGAAGTTGTTAAGAAGGAAGGGTTTATTCATGGGCGAATAAGAAAATGATGATGGCTTTTACACTATGTTGAAAGAATAAAATTGGTGTTCTATCCTTTTTTGCAAATTCACCCGATTTTTCTAAATTTTTGAGGTTGATGTGATCGCCTCTGGAACAGGAATTAGGTGCTGTGTTCTTTGATGACAATAGATCGAAGCCCATTAGCCATACTTTAGTGAACTGAGTGATAACTTACACTGACACTTACAACTTATGACAAAGAGTATATTGCTTTCGGTTAAGGCTTTTACTGCATACATAGGCTACATATTTTGGCAAGAGAGGTTGGCTGGTTACAGACTGATCATGTAATCGCTTGAGATATTGTGAAAAGCGCAAGTAGCTTAATCGGCCGCGCATAGCCAAAATAGGTTGAATTATATTGAACTTTCCCTATGTGATTGCTTACAAGCAAGGAAAAGAGAATGTCGGTTTGCTGATGACTTTCAAAGAAGGTATCGCCTTGGTCTCGTCTTCTAACTTTCTAAAATTGACTGGGTTTTGATAAATTCAAGGCAACTTTATTCTTAATGTTCTGATTTAGCAAGGCTTTTGCAAGATTAGATTGGGTCTTATGAGAGGTTCAATTCTTCAGAATGGGTTCCTTGCTTAAGAAATAAATTGTGATTGCCAATTGCTCTTTGCGTTGAATTGTGTGTTAGAAACACATTTGGTGGATCATGTGATCAATTTAGGTGCCCACAAAACTTTGGTTACTGCTTGAAACTTTTTTTTGGCCTGGCATGCGAAAAAGGATGTTGAACGAGGTGCTCTCAATGTCTTGATGTAAACAAGCCAAAATCAAGTGTTCCCATGGCCTTTATACTCCTTACCGTTCCTACTTCTTCCTCGTTGATATTTCTATGAATTTTTGTGTTTAGGACTTCCTAGAATACAGTATTGTAAAGGCATAGTAATAATATGGGTGATTAGATAGGTTTCCAAAATGCCAGGTGTATTTCCATGCATGAAGACCTAATGATTGCTGTTCATTGTAGCGAACTTATTTGATGAAGGAAGGCGTTATTCATGCATACCTACCAAACACTATCGGAGTGTAGGGCATGCTAATAATATCTAAGTCACTATTTGAGTCTTTGGGTTGAATTAGGGAATCGTAAATTGCATATTTTCTACATCTTGTCACCCGACAAACTGTATAGGGCAACTGATATATAGTAGATAGGACCTTAGGTGGAACTATTGAGATGCTGTTTTTATAAAGAACAATAACTTTCTTGTGTATATGAGAAACATTTGCCCATGTAGAGTTTGCCTATAATAGAACTATCCACTCTTTCTACTGGTTAAGCTCTTCCTTTTGAAGTTGTTTTATGATTCAATTCCCGTCACTCCCTTGATTTGTACCGGTGCCTACTAATGACATTGTCAATCGTTGATGTTAGAAATTACTTTCCCCTCCTTAAGTGCAGCTATTGTCTCATTTTGTTCGTCAATAGTATCCCTTATCTCTTGGAATTGCAAGTTCCATCTCTCCAATTGTTGATGCATAGCTTGTAGAGTGAAATCATTTCTTGCTCGGATTTCGGCTTCTTGGACAGCCCTCTGTTCATCATCACTAGCACCTGTATAAGACATCTTTTTAAAATAATAATAATAATAGTTATCACTCAAACTTTGGCTCTTTCCCTCAATTGTTCTCACCCACTCTTGCCTTTTTCCCCTCAATTAACCTTTGGAAAATACCTTGTAGATTTATAATTAAACCCAACTCGTATCAAAGCCCTTAGTAGTAAAACAACGAAATTTGGGGCACTAAAGAAAGTGAAGAACCAATCCTAGAAAGAGTAGGATTTAGTTGAAACAAACCTCGAACAAAGAAAAGGATTTATTTTTTTTTTGAACAAGATCAAAGTATTAGGATCCCCTCTTCTTGTTTCCTTCCTTGATTTTGAAAACAAACACAAACAAAAATCTGATTTCTTGAAGAGCAAATATGTTTCTCCTTCTTTTTTTTATCGTTTTTTTTTTTTTGCTCTTTTGTTCAAGAAATCCCCAAGATTTATCAAGAACGGAATCTTGATACAACCGCTCTGATACCACTTGATAACAAAAAGGTTGGGAGAGCCAAGAACTTGAAGAAAATAAGTTGATGAAATGCGAAAGTAGTAAGAAATGCAAGCGGAGCAAGAAAAATAAACTAGATATGTCGAAATTCGAGGAAAGGTCCAAGAACCCCGAGATTATGTTAATCTAGATTTTGACAAGATCCTAATGACAACAAGTTGGTTATGAAACCAATTGCCTTCACTAAAGATAAGCTAATCAAGAACTAGATTCGGATCTTGACTTCTAGTTTGAATAACTTACGACAACAACTAGTAAAAGAAACTAGTCGCCTTCGAAGAATATCAAAAGAAACCAAAGATATCACAAGAAAGAAAATTATCTTACTACCTTAAGCTATGAACTAGTTAGGGTTGCAAGATAAATCTTCAAAGTGAAGTTCACAAAGGTTAAAAGAACTCACAATAATAATATTAATCTTACTGATATCTAGCGAGAGAGGAAGACAAGCACCCCTTTATATAGTAAGTAAGAAGGAGCTAGTCATAGACTTCAATAATAGAAATTATAATATCGCCCATAGAAGCATATAAGAGCAGCCCCACTAAGAGACCATGTAGTAACATACAATAGGCCAATGCAAATCAAACATAGATATACACACAACTAATTAAATATATATTCTAGCAAACTATTTTGGGCTATTTGGGCGCTTGGAGAAATCGCTTCTACTTATTGGGGCATATTTGGGTCCTCATTCCATCTCCTCTTTTGGACTTTAATCTTTGGCCTAGATATAGTTGTAAGACTTGGCCCAAAGATTCCTTGGCTGGAGTCTCTTCTCTTATTTAAAAGATCTTTTAATTGCCAATATGAAGCCTATTAAGCTTGTTCTTGAATTTCTTGTTTGAGACCTTGTTCATGGGCCTTCTTTGGAGCTTCCAGAGCTTCATCCTTCTCCTTTAATGATGTTGAGCTCCATGAATGCATCGAGTGTAGGCAAGACTCTGCAAAGCGCGTTAAAGCAGTCCGAAAACGATCCCGAAGACATCCGAGTCCAAAAATCAATAACGCACAGGCCACTAACAAAAATCCTCCAATATCTGAATGAACCCGGATTGCCTCCGGTCGTTGAGGGGAAAAGCTGTGCTCAACTGCACCTGATACCCAACTCGCTGATGTCTCTCATGCCAAGAGCTGAGAGGTGAACTGAGTGCCCCCGATCTGAATAGATGGAAATCTGGGAACCATGAATCGATACTATCTCCCGAATATAGATCTATCTGCCAGCACGACCTCTGAAGAATAAAGTAGTATCAACACCAGGAGAAGTAGCGCGGACCTTGGTCAGTCCGTGTCTCAATCACCAGAATATAGTCTTGCAATTTCTTCAGAGTCGTGGGAGTCCCGTACACTAGTGATCCTCTCCCTACTCCACTCAGAATAACCATCTGCTGATGTAAGCCACCGGTCCTCTGATGCTCGTATTCACCAGTTGCTGACAGTTAAGAACACCGGCTACATACCCACAATATTTCTCTTCTCTCGCCCCGAATAAAGTGCTTGTCTGAGATCCTGATACTTTTTGCGGCACCGGATGAATGGAATACGCGAGCTATGGGCTCCTCCAATATCAACTCCCGAAGCCCATCCACGTTGGCACGCAAATCCAGCCCTGCATCCTCAACACACCATCATCTCCAATTGTCACATCCTGGCATCATCATGCTGAACCCTGTCCTTAAGGCAAGCAAATGCGGATCATCATACTGACATCCTGATGCGGTCATACAAGGAAGACCAAGAAACCACACACGCCAACACTCGACTGGGCTCTGAAATATCTAATCTCCAAATCGGTTGCCAAGGCCTGAACATCAACTGCAAATGGCCTCTCCTCAACTGGAATGTATGCCAAGACTCCCCATACTACACGCTTCCCGGCTCAAGCATCGGCCACTACATTGGCCTTCCCCGGGTGATACAGAATAGTAATGTCATAATCCTTAAGTAACTCCAACCATCTACGCTGCCTCAAATTAAGATCCTTTTGCTTGAACAAGTGCTGAAGACTGCGATGATCAGTGAATACCTCACAGGATACGCCATACAAGTAATGCCTCCAAATCTTCAGTGCGTGAACTATAGCTGCTAGCTCCAAATCATGAACGGGGTAGTTCTTCTTATGGGGCTTCAACTAACGAGAAGCATACGCAATAACTCTACCCTCCTGCATCAAAATACAACCAATCCCAACTCTCGAAGCATCGCAATATACCGTATAAGAGCCTGAAGCTGATGGCAAAACTAACACTGGGGATGTGGTCAACGCTGTCTTGAGCCTATGAAAGCTCTCCTCACACTCGTCCGACCATACAAATGAGACCCCCTTCTGAGTCAACTTAGTCAAGGGCGATGCAATAGAGGAAAATCCCTGAACAAACCGGCGATAATAACCTGCCAACCCTAGGAAGTTGCGAATCTCTGTGGCTGAGGTCGGTCTAGGCCAACTCTGCACCGCCTCTATCTTCTTTGGGTCTACCTGAATACCCTCACTGGACACCACATGTCCCAAGAAAGCCACTGAACCGAGCCAGAACTCACATTTGGAGAACTTTGCATAAAGCCTCTCCTCCCTTAATCTCTGCAACACAACTCGCAAGTGCTGCGCGTGCTCCTCCTGACTGCGCGAGTATACCAGTATGTCGTCAATGAACATTATGAAAAATGAATCCAGGTAAGGCCGGAACACGCTGTTCATCAGGTGCATGAAAGCTGCTGGGGCATTGGTCAGCCCGAAAGACATGACAAGAAATTCATAGTGACCATATCTAGTCATGAAAGCAGTCTTATGAATATCTGAGTCCCTGATCTTCAACTGGTGGTAACCCGAACGGAGATCAATTTTTTAGAATACCCTCGCTCCCTGAAGCTGGTCAAATAAATCATCAATGCGAGGTAAGGGGTACTTGTTCTTAATTGTTACCTTGTTCAACTGCCTATAATCGATGCACATTCTCATTGTGCCATCCTTCTTCTTCACGAATAGAACTGGTGCACCCCAAGGTGACACACTAGGCCGAATAAACCCCTTATCCAGGAGCTCCTGAAGCTACTCCTTCAATTCTTTCAACTCCGCTGGTGCCATACGATATGGTGGGATAGAGATGGGCTGAGTACCAGGCACCAGGTCAATACCAAAGTCAATATCCCTGTCCGGCGGCATACCCGGCAGGTCTGCAGGAAACACATCGGGAAACTCTCTCACAACGGGAACAGACTCAATGCTAGGAGTCTCAGCTCCCACATCTCTAATAAATGCCAAATAGGAAAGACAACCCTTCCCAACCATACGCTGGGCCTTCAAGAAAGAAATAACTCTGGTAGGAATATAGTCAGTCACACCACGCCACTCGATCCGCTGTACACCCGGCATAGCCAAAGTGACTGTCTTAGCATAACAGTCTAGAATAGCACGACACGGAGATAACTAGTCCATGCCCAAGATAATATCGAAATCTACCATATTCAGTAGCAATAAATCAACTCGGGTCTCCAGACCCCCAATAGTCACCAAACACGACCGGTATACATGGTCCACAATAATAGTGTCGCCCATCGGGGTAGACACATGAACAGGTAAGGCAAGACACCCTCGTGTCGTACCCAAATGATGAGCGAAATATGAAGATACATATGAATAGGTAGAACCGGGATCAAATAACACTGAGGCGCCTCTATGACAGACTGAAATAATACCTGTAATGACAGCGTCTGAAGCAATGGCATCTGTCCTGCCCGGCATAGCGTAGAAATGAGCCTGGCCACCGCCTGATCGATCTCCACCTCTGGGATGACCCTGGCTGCCTGATCTCCACCCTTAGCTGACTGGGCAGGTGATGAAGTAACTGGAGCCTAAGTCGAGGGCTGACCCCTCTGCTGATGCTGTCTGCCACGAAGGCGAGGGCACTGCCTCCTAAAATGACCCAACTCTCCGCACTCATAGCAGCTGCCCGGCACTGGGGATGGGGTCTGACGGGAACCTCTCGCACCGGAGTGACTAGCAGATGCACTCAGTGCGGAAGAACCCTAAACTGATGGGGCATGAGATGAACTCTGAGCTGGGAGGGCGCTGAGTGAAGTCTGACCCTGCTGGGGCCCATGATGACCACGGCCTGAAGATCCCCCACGATACTCTGGAAGAGCTGACTGAGCAGGCCTGAAAGAGCGACCTCTACTCTGCTGAAACTGACCTCTCGACGTAGCACCTAGTACTCTCTCTAGTCATCAGAATACGGAGATGGTAGTTAAGACCATCCACAAATCTCCTGATCCCCTCGCGATCTATTGGAACCATCCAAGTAGCATGACGAGCCAGCTGGGAAAACCTCATCTCGTACTGAGTCACTGTCATGTCTCCCTGTGTCAACCACTCAAACTGCCTACGCAACTCTTCCCTGCGGGACTGAGGTATATATTTCTCCAGAAAAAGAGCTGAGAACTGCTGCCAAGTCAGAGGTGCTGCACCGGCAGGCCTACGCCTCCCAAAGTCCTCCCACCAAGTAAGAGCATCCCCCGTGAACTGAAAAGTACTAAATGCCACACCACTCGACTCAAGGATCCCTGCCGTACGGAGCATACGCTGGCATCTGTCAAGAAAACTTCGGGCATCCTCGCCCTCGGCACCACCGAATGTCGGAGGCTGGAGTCTACCAAACCTCTCGAGACGACGCTGCTCATCGTCTGGCATAGCTGGAACCACAAAACCCTGAGCTGGTGCAACCTGCTGAGCTGGAGGTGCCTCCAGTGTCTGTAGCCCCTGCACTCCCTGCGCAGGTGTGCGGGCATCGGGGGTCTAATTGCCTCCCCCAATCTGTGAAGTAGCTGCTGCTGCTGTGGTGGCTGAAACTGCCTGAGCCAAGCCAGTACAGACCGTCAAGATCTGTGCCAAAGTCTCCTGAAGACCCGGAATCACAATAGGCACAGCTGGTGCCTGAGCAGGTGCTGCTGGGGTCTCCACCGCTGGAGCCTGATCCTGAGCTGGGGCAACTAACGGATCAGCAGGTGCTGCCCCGGCCGCTCTGCCTCTGCCACGACCACGACCACGGCCTCTGGCTGCCTCAGTAGGAGGCACTGGTGGTCGTCCGTCGCGTTCGGTAGCTCGTGTTCTCACTATCTGTGAGAGAATAGAATAACAAAGATTTAGTTCACAGTTCAACCAAACCGCACGACAAGAGTTTCAAGAATATGGAGTATTTCCTAAAGGTACTGCAGCCTCTCGAGGATAAGTACACATGTCTCCGTACCGATCCACGAGACTCTACTAAACCGGCTCATGACTCGCGAGACCAAGTAACCTGGCTCTGATACCACCTTGTCACGACCCAAACCCCGGTCATAGGGCGCCCAACATACTGCTAGGCAAGCCCGACCATTTACACAACCTTAACCAAATAACCTAGATGGATAAATAAATATTCACAAGTAAAAATAACAATTTAAATGCGGAATCTCTAAAATAATTTCTAACATCCGAAAACCCCAAAATAAAATACTAAATAGCCCACAGGTCTAGTGTAACGAACATGAGCCTCTAATACAAAATATTCACCTAATCACAAGTCTGTCTAGGAAAGAAAATACGAATAAAAGGATAAAGATAGATGGGAGAGATCAAGGCTGCGAACGCCATGCAGCTACCTCGTACTCCAGAATATTGCTGCTCAGCTAAACAAATCCTCACTCACCCTGTGGTGTACCTGGATCTGCACACAAGGTGCAGGGAGTATTGTACTTCCAACCCAGAAAGTAATAAATATAAATAATGTCTGAGGATAAGAATTCCTAAATAACACAAGGTAAAGCTATAAATACAGTAAAACAGTAAAGACAATTATCATAATACCACAACAGATAAATAATAAATGACAATTAAAACATGCAATGCAACACATAAACCGGTACTCTCTAGTACCCCGCTGCGGCGTGCCGCCCGCTCCATTTATTTAACGTCGACGGCGCTTACTGGGGGTGTGCAGACTCCGGGAGGGGCCCCTTACGGCCCAAGCGCAATAATAAGTCTCTCGTGGCATCAAACAGGCCCTCGGCCTCATATCAATATCAATATCATACCGCTGCAGCGTGCAGCCCGATCCCATACTCAATCCAAAATCACATAAGCCCCTCGGGCACAATAACATAAAAATATTTAGCCCAAACTTCATTTAAAAATATTAATTTAGTTTCTAATTTTGAGAAAAGTGGCTGAGTTTACAAAATAGCATTAAATACCAGGACTGAGTTCAATATTTATAATTATGGTAAGAAACAAGTAAAAAATAATCCTTGAAGGATTCAAGTAGTTGGCACAAAGCCCAATTATGATAATTAATCCATTTTTATAAGGATATCACAAAAACTACAATCAATTAGGTAGTAATTTTTATTAAGCGGGACGGACCAAGTCACAATCCCCGACGGTGCTCTACCCCACGCTCGTTATCCGGCGTGCAAGTCACCTCACATAGCACTACGATGTGAAATTTCGGGGTTTCAAACTCTCAACGCAGCATTTATATTTATTACTAACCTCAAGCTGGCCAAAGTCCTAGATTGCTATGCCCTTGCCTTTCGAATTCACCTCCTCGTGCGCCGAATCTGACCAAAACCACAACGAATACGTCACAATATGCTAAGGGAATATAACCCACTCGAAAAACATCGAAAATTACGAAGTTGGCAAAACCCGAGCCCCGGACCCACTTCTCGAAAAATCATAAAATTCACATCACCGGATTCCTTATCTCACCACGAGTCTATACATATAAAGAACACCAAAATCGAAGTCCAAAT
This sequence comes from Nicotiana attenuata, assembly GCF_001879085.1. Classification (NCBI taxonomy): domain Eukaryota; kingdom Viridiplantae; phylum Streptophyta; class Magnoliopsida; order Solanales; family Solanaceae; genus Nicotiana; species Nicotiana attenuata. Next base: position 249,516 of record NW_017671579.1, on the reverse strand, counting down.
GACCCCTCAAATTCCCATTTTTGTTCTCTTAGGTTTCAAGCCCTAAAACACCATTTTTGACCTTAATTCCTTGAGTTTTCAGTGTAATTTCATGTATTTGTATGATAAAATTGTGTTCCAAGTCCAAGAATGCTTACCTGATCGAAGTCCTTGAATTTCCTCTTCAAAATCGCTCAATAACACCCCAATTCCGAAGTTAAAAATATGTTTCTGTAAAATTTCGCGAAGGAATTAAAAACCATCTTCTGAGCAGTTGTTTCCGCTTCTGCGGTAAAATATCGCTTCTGCGACTTCCGCATCTGCGGGCCACGTCCGCTTCTGCGGACCCTCACTTAAAGGCCTTGACCGCTTCTGCGGCCCAAATTTCGCACCAGCGGGGCCGCCTATGCGGTCCTAACTTCCGCTTCTGCGGAACCTGACATGGACCAACCTTTTCCGCTTCTGCGCCTTCCTACTCACTTCTGCGAGACCGCACCTGCGGTCCCATAACCGCAGGTGCGAAAACACCAGATACCAGCAAAGTTAAACATGCCACAACTCCAAAACTCTCCGTTCAACCACCCGAACTCACCCCAAGGTCCCCGGGACCCCAACAAAAAACACAAACATGATCCAACACCTTATTCAAACTTGCTTCAATCATCAAGACACCTCAAACAACACCAAAACCATTATTTCTCATCGAATTCAAGCCTAAGTTCTTCCAAAACTTCCGAAACACGCATTCGATCAAAACTACAACCAAAACAGCTCCGAATGACCTGAAATTTTGCACACACATCCCAAATCACCTAACGAAGCTACTGCAACTCTCGGAATTCCATTCCGACCCCCGGATCAAAATCTCACCTATCGACCGGAATTCGCCAAAATCATAACTTTGCCAATTCAAGCCTAATTCTACTCCGGACCTCCAAAATCACTTTTGATCACACTCCTAAGTCACAAATCATCCCCAAGCTAACCGAATCATCGGAATTCATATCCGAGCCCTCTAACACAAGGTCAACGTCCGGTTGACTTTCCAACTTAAGCCTTCTTAAAAGAGACTAAGTGTCTCATTTCTTATCAAAACCATTCCAAACGAACCCTAACACATCAAATACTGATAATGAAACATGAAGAAGCATAAAATGGGGGAAACGGGGCGGTAACACACGTGACGACGGGTTGGGTCGTCACAGGAAATTCGTCTTTAAGATTTTTCGACAATTTGTGTTATTTTAAAATTATTAGACGTATTTATGCTTAATGTTTTACTTTGTTATTAATTTATTATGCATGATAATTTAGTTTTACTATTGTTTTGTTATTTTACTTTTTCTTCAAGCACTTTAATAATTAGGTTTCTATATTATATATACTACATATATTTATATAGCCATGTATAAGAGCAATTTATATTAGTATATACATATATGGTTTACAAGAAATTGGCTTAAACAAAAAAAAAGGTCGTGTAATTAATACTTGGGCTGATATCATTAATCGTGCTAACCTTGGTATGGAAGTTATGCATGAACGTAATGCTCACAACTTCCCTCTAGACCTAGCTGCTATCGGAAAAAAAAATAGCCCGGAAATAAAAAAGCCTGTTAGGCCCTCGAGCCCGGCCCATTTAGCCCAGGACCATGTGGGCTTAGGCCCGTCATGGGTTGGTTTCACCCGTTGAGCCCATGAAGCCCGGGACCGCCAGAGCCCGGGCCCGTTTAGCCCGACCCATTTAGCCCATTTAGGTCCGGGCCCGGCCCAGAATACAGCATTACCTAGATGGTATATTTTTGGGATAGACAAACATTATTGTAGTATTATATAATTTTAATTTGGGTTCGACGAATGGGTATAGAATGACGCCGATCTTACTTGGTAGGCGCTACCACATCAGGCTATAAAAAATAATTATTCTTTTGTGAAAGAGATTGTAATTTCACTTCCAAATCGCTATTTTTATTTTAAAATAACCAGTGAGTTACTTTCAATTTTTTATTTTTTTGGGATTATTTTGTCTGAAAGATTTTCTTTGTTAGCTTATTGTAGTTGCTACGCAGCCATTCTTTCTCTTTTTGGTTTAATTATAATCATATTTTACATTGTACTGCATAATTTAGATTGCAAAGGACTTTGTTGATTTCTAATGAATAGGGATAAAATTTCCTGAATTCTTGGCCAGCTATATATTGTTACTATAATATTAAGAAAAATATTTTCTTAATTAAAGCCTAACACAAACTTCTACTCTATAAAGTACTTTTTCAAATAATATTTGTTCAAAAATCTTAATATATTTTTAAAATTTATAATGATACCTAATTCAAAACTATTTTACAAACTAAAAATTAACAATGTGATCTCTTTGCTATCCATTCATTTCATATCAAACTTGCTTTCTTAGAAATTAACCTGTTCAAACTTATAAAATTATGCGATATATGAATTCAAATAGACACCATGGCTTATTCTATTATTGATAATGCATGAACGCGACATAAACATAGGATTTAATCAAAAAAAATTATATATAAATTGTGTAAAGTGAATACCCAAGTTGGACAATTTTGTGACAAAAGGGAAGCTAGAAAACATTCTTTAATTACCAAAATACAACCCCATGGTTTGTTATTATGCCACCAATAAAAGATAAAACCACTCTAAATTATGTGAACCTATGTGAAATTGTTAACTTCTCTTTGTCTGTTTGATATACTTTAAAGAGGAGTCAAAGTCTGTCCAAAAGATAAATGATAGAACACCATAAATTTCATTATTGGTCTCTGAGTGTTCAATGTCTTCAGCAAAAGTACTTGTATGTATATAGAGTGGGGAGGTACTCAAATCCCCATAAATAACTCCTAAACTCTGATAAGCCAATGTGAACATTGTCCTTCATAATTCTTTTTGCAACCCAAGAAAATCAACAACACTTCGTTAACTTCAATTGGTGTTTTGTAGACGTAGGATAGAACATACCATCTATTCAGCTACTTTGACCAACAATAAATAATTTATAAAACTGAAATGAACAAAACACCAAAAATCAAAATAAATTAGTCGTTGTTAGCTTTGCACGAAAGTACTCAGAGAATGTATCAATCTGTAAACTCTTAAATTTTAGTGTAGCCGCAAAACCTTTGACCTTGCAAAGTTAAATAAAAATCTAGGTGTTCACATTTAATATCAATGCTATTAAATATGTACAAGTTGCGTCATAAGTTCTAATGTCTAAACATTTGGATTTTGATTTGGGATTTTTACCTTCCTATACCATATATGAAACCTTATTACTAAAAATGTGCATAGTTTCATATTTACCTGCCATGTTCACAGTTATTCTACAAATGTTATACCATTCATTAAATACCAATTATTAGGAGCTGATTCCTTCCTAATTAGGCGCGCTACAAATCTGGAACTAAATATTCTTCCAGATATTCCTATTTAGGTGCGCTACAATTATGGAAGTAAATATTCTTCCAGATATTTTATTAAATAAGGAATCACTGTAGCATTAAAATTCCTTATTTAGACATCTCTATTTATTTTTTGATGACGAGAAGGGAGGCAGTAAAAAAGAGAGTAAGAAAATCCATGAGAAAGTGAGAGCATAGAAGATGGGTGAGAAGGGAGTGGGGTATTTATGGTGAGCTTCGTTTGGGGATCTTTTTAGGGGTTTTGAAAGAGTCATTGGGGTGGACGACAGTATTCATGGCATTGCAATTCGGGAGGATAAAGATGACTTCTTCCTCCTACGCTATTAATGCCAGATTTAAGATTTAGTATAGGATATTACAATTAACTCCATAGGATAATGCGTTTTAAAACACATAAAATAGATTTCGAGATTTAGAAAAATCAATGTGGTAATTAATTGTATCGTTGTACTCAAAACAATTTTTTTTTTAGATAAATTGTAGATTATTTATAGATATTTTGTAGATAAATTGTAGATTATTTGTATTGTGATTGTAGATGTATTGTTTTCTGTTTTCACAAATCCAAAACGACTAAAACTTTTACAAAATCTTCTGCAAAAAAATGCAATTATGTCGAAAATACCAATTAAGCTTCAATTGAGTGGGAATTGGGATATTAAAATTCAATGTACCCAGTTTGTAGATATTTTGTAGATAAATTGTAGATTATTTCTATTCTGATTGTAGATGCTTTGTTTTCTGTTTTCACAAATCAAAAACGACTAAAACTTCTACAAATCTTCTGCAAAAAATGCAATTATGTCGAAAATACCAATTAAGCTACAATTGAATGGGAATTGAGATATTAAAATTCAATGTACCCAGTTTGTAGATATTTTGTAGATAAATTGTAGATTATTTGTATTCTGATTGTAGATGCTTTGTTTTCTGTTTTCACAAATCAAAAACGGCTAAAACTTCTACAAATCTTCTGCAAAAAACGCAATTATGTCGAAAATCCGTTTTAACTTTAAAAATCAACATCCACACCCCTAAAGAGATAAAAACAAAAACAATTGCCAGGAAAATTCTTTCTAGTTAAACAAATGGCAAATAACCAAAAAGGAGACGGTGGTCATAGATTAAATTAAAAAAAAAAGTTGGAAACAAGGAGCTCTTCAGATCTTGACTAGCCAACTAAGTCAATTGGTTTGCATGAAACAGAAGTACATACTAAAAGTTACTCTGCAGTAAAAGACATTGCCATTTATGAAGTTTTTGTAACCCGAGGCTGCCAACAGAGACCCCTTTCCCGTGTAGGGCTGGGATTTTGGCGTAAAAGACATAGCATTTTTTTCACTGAATGTAGACGAAAAAAAATTTAAATTGAACTTTAATGGTGGGTTAACGATGTTTCTGCGATTTTAGAAGAGGGAAAAGGGGTAAAAAGAACGTGTGTTTGAGTAAAAAGTGGGTGAGGGTGAGGGTTTGGGAGAGAGAAACGTGGGAGGGGTGGGATATACGGTACCTTGAATTAAGGAGGGATATACGCTACATTAATTGTACCCGTAAAATACACTATGGTATAGAATCGGTAATTTGGTATACTAAATGTAATTATATCAAACCTTAAACATTGAGGGTAATAAGGTTTCCTATATGGTATATGAATGTAAAAATCCTTTTTGATTTTGATAGAATATATTTTTTAGCTTCTTTAAGTTGAAACAGAAAATCAAGTCTCCTCCCGTTACAGTTTATATGATACTTTTTAGTTTTTAGTCTGTGTCAAAGAAAATTACACATGTTTATATCAGAAACGGTTTTAACTTTAAACTTCTCATTTTACCTTAAATGTGATAATTTATATTACACATTTTACTACTTTATAGAAAGGAGAATCGAGACCAGCTTCCGGCCAATGTGATTTTACAAAAAAACCCATAAAACTCCACTTTATTCCTGTTTTGCCCCTATTCCTTCATATAGCAGTGGTTGAAAAATTAAAAAAAAAATCGTAAGCCCTCCAGCTATTACAAAACAAGATACCGCTTTTCTTCTCGTTTTGACGCGTGCTTGCTTAGCAAATTTGACCGTGCCTGTGCTGTTCTCCGTGGGGTCATCTTCATCTTATCACCGCCTGCTCTGTTTTCCCCTGTCACTTTCTCCTCTGTTCTCTTCATCTGTTAAACAAATCCTTACTATACACACCGAAGATTGTGTTTCTTCAAGTTCTCTGCTTCATACTTATACTGAGCTTCTTGGAGTTCTCTGCTTCTTAGTTAAAAAAGGGTAAGCTTTTTAGTTGCTTGCTTATCTTCTCTTTTTTCCCTTTGATTATCTCACCTGCCTGTTGTCTATACTGTGTAAAAATTGATGTCGATTGCTCCACTTTTAGATAGAATGATAGTCTACCAAAGCAGAGTTTCTCTATATTTACCTTATAGAATGATTTTACTGTGTGTTTAGATAGAGAACATTTTATACACTAAATTAAATTGAAATACAATGTCTGTCTGGTTTAATTTTCAACTGAGCTGGATTTATCTTTTCTAAAAGTGCTGCTCATAGCTTCTTCTTTTTGCTTTCCCCTGTCTCTCTTTTAATTGCAGCAAGTGGGTGATAATTTATCATGGAAACAACTCAGTGAATTTCGTGTTTATATTACATATATTAGAATAGCCAGTGGTTTCGACCTGTATGCTTAAAGTCTTTTTTATAAAAGCTCGAGGGCAGTTAAGTGTAACGATCCGGTTAGTCGTTCTAAGAGTTGTAGCACCGTTCTCTCATTTCTATTTCTTTATGTGTTGTTCAGTTGTGTTGAGTTATATCGAGTTGGTAGGTTTGGGTTCGGAGTAGTGATATATGACTTGTTGGAATTGTTGGTTGAGGTCCCGAAGGCCTCGGGTGAGTTTCGGATAGGTTTGGGTTGTGTTGTGCTCGTTTTTCTTATGTTTCGACGCCGTTCTTCAAGCATAAATGATATCATATTGAACAAATGAGTTACAATTTCTTTTTTGATTGAAGCATTAGATCCGTATCGTAATTACGGACCAGTAGCAAAAAGAATCATCGAATTTGGACATCGTAGAAGGATTTTAGGATCATTTTACTAAGAATTAGATTGCCAGATTTTTCAGATTAATTACGAAATTGCCACTGACGGCGTATTTAAAAATCTGCACTATTTGCAAATATTAAAACCTACATATCTCCTTCGTTATAAGGTCAAATTGAGTGATTCAAAAGCCTAACTTGACTAGAATTTCACAAGGAATCCATTGTAGGCATAAAATACGAGTTTCGAAATCGTTTGGCACAAGAAACGAGGCAGAATAGCTGGTAGAAAAATATACAAAACTAGGGTTTGCTCATTCGGTCATATTTTGAGTTGGGGAGCTCGGATTTGGGAGATTTTGGAGGCGATTTTCATCATATGGATTGAGGTAAGTGTTCTCTACTCGGTTTTTGTTATATTGCATGAATCCATGTTCGTTTTTGGGATTTGATTGATGATTTCAAAGTGAAATTGAGGGAGTTAGGGTTTGAGTTTTGGAGAGTTTTAAGTGAGGATTTGAGGGACCAAACGGAGTCCGATTTTGACAAATTTTATATGGTTAGACTCGGGAGAGGACGAGAATTATTATTCTGCCATTTTTGGCTGATTCCGAGACGTGGTCCCGGGAGCCGAGTTTTGGCCGATTTCGGATTTTTGGCATGTTTATGTAGTTTTTATTGTGTAATTCGATTCTTTAGACTATGTTGATAGTAGTATTCTGACTATGGTTAGATTCGAAGCTTTTGGAGACTGAATCGAGGGACAAGGACATCCTGGAGTAGGATTTTACGGTGTCGAGGTAAGTAACAGTTTAACTCTGGCTTTGAGGGTATAAACCCGGAGAGTTTGATATCATGTGATTGTTGGGTGGTGATACCCACGCTAGGTGACGGGCATGTGGGTGTGCACCACGAGGGATTGAGACTTGGTCCATCCCGTGAGGCTGTGAGGCCTAATGGCTATTATCTGTGGTTATGTGTTTACTTGTTGTTGAACTTGTCTGCCTTCATGTTAGAGATCATGTTTAGGTTTTATTCATGCTCACATTATTTGTACTCAGTCATAGAAATTATTGTACATGTTTACCTCAGTCTCTATTATTTGCTAATGTGCTGTGATACTTGATGTGGGTTGTGTTCCCTTATTTTGTGATGATGGTGAGGCTAGTGAGGTGCATGACTGAGTGAGGCCGAGGGCCTAGTTGTGAGGATATTAATACCATAGCGCGTGAGTTGTCCGCGTAGCACGTGAGTTGACCGTGCGGATCCAGATATTGATATGATGGCCTGGTTGTGAGGATATTAATACCATAGCGCGTGAGTTGTCCGCGTAGCACGTGAGTTGACCGTGCAGGTCCAGGTATTTATACCATAGCGCGTGAGTTGTCCGCGTAGCACGTGAGTTGACCGTGCGAATCCAGGTATTGATATGGTAGCACGTGAGTTGTCTGTGCTTAGCGCTTGGGCTTTGGGAGCCCCTCCGGAGTCTGTACACACCCCCAGTGAGCGTAGAGTGTTGAGTGTATTTAGTGTTGAGTGTTCAGTGTTGAGTGCTGGTGCGAGTGCTGAGTGATGGAGTGACATTGTTGTGAGGTTGCATTTACTTTTGCTGTTGCTGCATTTATCTGTTAAATTTCTTTGTGGCATTTACAGAGTTAAAGGAATTTACCTGTTTATTCCTGTTTTAAAATTGTGAAAAATAAATAATTGGACTATTTTGCTCAGCTCGTCACTACTGCTCAATTCCTTAGTTATTTCTGTTACTACTGAGGTGGTTGTACTCATACTACACCCTGCACTTTATGTGCAGATCTAGGTGAGTTAGAGCGCGGTGATCGTTGAGTTCAGGCCGACTTTAATTGGAGACTGCAAGGTAGCTGCTAGCGTCCGCAGGACCTTGTTACTCCTTTCATCATTTCTTCTTTGGACAGTTGGACAGTTTATATATCTCAGTTCATAGTTTTAGACGCTCATGACTTAGTGACACCCCGATGTTTGGGACTCATTTCCGTAATTTATACTATTTATATTTAGAGTTGGTTTAGTTTATTAGGAATTAAATTATTGGAAATATTTTATTAAATTCTTATAATCAGATTAGTAGTAATTTTGGGAATAGGCTTACCTTGTAACACGATAGGGTCATCACGAGCATGGTTAGATTTTGGTTCGTGGCATTAAGTCATTCACATCAATTCTTACAGATACATATTCGTGCCTTATGCTTCCCACTAGGTGTAAGTTTTAAATGAGTCCACGTATGTTCTACGCAGCATATTAGGTTTTCATCCGTTTAAACTTTCAAACTCTGGATTGCCGCTCCAATTCTCTTCGCCTTCCTTAAATTCCTTCTACTTGCAGGTACGATTTTAATCAATTTTGCCCATGATTCTTGTTGTGCATCTGATATAGAAAATAATCCCTTGGTCTTCAACTTAAATTTTGTAGTTTTGTATTTGTTTCTCTTTCTTTTGCTTTTTCAATTAGTTTCACCCCACATGCAAATATTTTTGGTTGAGATCAATGGCTTCTTGATCTCAGTTCGTTGATGATAATGGTATGGGTACCTCGCCTAATTTAAAAGAAAGAAAATTTTGGGTGTAGTGTTACTGTGCTTACTCAAATTTCATGGATTCTGTTCATACTTCTTTTCTACATCTTAATTTCCTTCCGTGCTTTTTCTAGATTCTCCATACCTTCTAAATTTTGCAATGTCATGGCTGATTTTCCTCATCCTTTATCCCTTCTTCTAATTTTTGCCCTATCTTCTTTTGGATTCTGTTCATGAATTTTAATTTTGCAACTCCATGGTTGTGTGTTAAAATCGAGCGATAACAATGCATTTTTAAATTCGAAGCGTGTTGAGTTTTGGAGTTTTTTTGGTATTCTCGTTTCTTCGCATGGTTCTTGCTTTTGCAATTTCTTCTTTTGGACTCTGTTAATGGACTTTAATTTTGCAACTCGATGGTTGGTATGTGTTAAATTGAGCGATAAAAATACATTTTTAAACTCGACGCACACTCAGTTTTGAATTTTTTTGGTTTTCTCAGTTGTTCTCCATGAGACTAAACTTCTTATGCTGGATTTGAGAGAGGGGCTAGCTAATAAACTTGAATTTAAGAAAGATGGTTGGCATGGTTCTGGAATTTGATAATCTTCACATGTTAACATTTGGACAACTTCTGTGAGTGATGGTCTTAAAGCGACAGAAGCTTCAGTGCATAATAACCCCGCTTTTAGGACTTTTGATTCCTCTTCTGCTGGAAAATCATCTTTCAACATAGGGTCTAATGCTTCAGTAACTTGATTTATTGTGTAGAGTTTTCACACCTCAAAATTACAATTACGACTTCACAAAATTTCAACAAATTCAACTTAATACGAACAAGAACGGATTAATATCATGTATGGTCACTAAATTTTACTTATTATAATGATAAAGTCGCAAAATTGTATTTTGTCACGAGTTCTTATTTAAAGTTTTTACTTCTGAAATTATTTGCGAGGTGCCTTATCTTACGCAAGTGGTAGAGATAGTGTGATCAAACTGGTTGTTATTTGATCATCACATGCACGACTCCTTCTAACTCTTAGGATGTTCTAACTTTTCATCTTTATCCTCTATTTTGGTTGGAGTTATCTATTACTGATACTATATCTCCCCCGATTTACTTTCTTTGTTATTGCAGTGCTTGCGATCTATTGTGGTTGTTGTGTTCTTGTGTTATTCAGTAGCCTTCTAATCAAAAGGTAAACTTTCTGACCAGCTTCTTACTTTAAAGCTTTTGATACCATTCGCTAGAAAATAATTTTTTGTCTTATTAGTAGAAGAAACAAAAAAGACGAGGTTCTGAAATGCAATTCTTAGTAATGATATAGTTAGTTTTGACAAGAGTGAGAACTTTTATGTCCTCTTTGACCTTTAGGTTTCTCTCTTTGTTGCAGTTGAACTTTAACACTTTTAGCTCTGTTATGGCTCACCATCTTACCTTTAAAGCTATTAATATTTGTTGATTTAAGGTAAATTATGTAAAGCTTAAGCATGTTTTCTATGATTAAGTATGCTGCTCTAAGATTTTATGCTAATGTTAGTGAAACTCTTGAATTGAGTTACTAATACTACTGGCTGATAATAGGTGAATTTGACTATAATCACGCACCGAATAACCACCTTCTTGTGAACTTTAATGTGGAAAAATGACAACAAAATGCTCTTATTGGTACTTTTCATGATTTGCAGGTGATATAGGTGTAAGGAAAGCTAAGGAGCAGTTTGGAGTCAACTATTGATGAAAAAAAAGCTAATTGTTGCATTTCTCAAGTGACCCATTCAAAACAGGCCAAATTGCCCGGATACAGGGTCTACCGCGGTTCCACCGCGACCGCGGTGAAACCGCGGTGGAAGGTAGTATCTGAACAATTGAAGATCCGCGAGGGTATTTTACCGCGGTTCTACCGCGATCGCGGTAGAACCGCGGTGGACACAGAAACTTCGGGGACCAAAGTGTAAAACACGGGATTTTTAGACCAAAACCCTATTTTAAACACTAGACTTCGCCCAAGAGAGGCATATATTGATTTTTTAGGTTTCTTAGCAAAGAGAACAGTTGTGAAAAAGTACTCTAAACATCTTTCTTCTTTTCTTTTGATTTTATGATGAATTCAAGTTTAGTTTATTCTCCCATAACTATGAGTAGCTAAATTTCTTGTCTAAGGCTTTGATGGAACCTATTGGGTGATGAACTTCTTGTTTATGTGAATACAAATTGCTAGTTTAATCTTTATTTGTTCAACTTCGTGTTCGTTGTAGTTAATTGACAGGATCCTCAATTAGCTGTGCCTATTTAGTGTGCATAACTTGGAAAAGAGTGCATATTTAGGGTTTTGTTGAACAACACCACTCCTAGATTATTAGAGGAATCTATAATTGCGGGTTTAAAGGCGGGATTAGGAATAACGAAGCCTTGGGTGCAATCTAAAGTGAATTGTGCTAAATAAAGCAAGCTAGTGTATCTCGGAAGAGTGCAATAGTAGATTACTGTGATTACTCGGGAGAGATTTGCGGTAAGATTAGGGTTCATGATTGATAGAGGTGTGTGGGTGAATTTGTATGAGCATAAACAGAAGGGATTCCATCAATAGGGGAAATCATTGCCTTAGCTTTTTCTCATAATTGTTTACAATCCTTTTTATTAGTTATAGCATTGTAGTTACTTGAAAGTTAGTTAGTAAAGAACACTCAATTGAGAATTTAAATATTTGGGAAGCTGATTCTGAAGACTTGGTGGGTCTGAAGGTTGCAACTGATAGGTTAACTCTCTGTGGGATATCGACTCCGGACTTGTAAACCGGATTATATTTGCAGCGACCGCATTGTCCTTTTTATAAGGCATAGTTGGGCGTGATCACTGGCCTACTTTCTTTCCTTAACAGGAATCTCATATATCTATTTTTTATATATTATTTATTTTATTCTAAGGAAAACTTTATTGCTGTTCTGGGAATTTGCTGCTAGATGGATGAGTCTATCATAAATTTGGTGGTATTTGGAGTTGTTTCATGAACAAAATTATTCTTATTAACATGAAATCAGTTTTGCAATAATTCTTTCAGCGTTCACACTTTGCTGCCAAAATTAACAAACAATATTTTTAAGGTACTTATGTACCTTATATAATAAATATAGAACTTGATCAAGTTCATATGTAGCCTGATTTTGTTATACATAAACTATCATTGTTCTTAAACTAGATATGTCCCCCGATAAAAAGAACTTTGACCACACTGAAACAAAAGTTTAAAACCTCTTATGTTAGTCCAGTGTTATCTTGAAATACCTATCCTATCATAATTTATATCGTAGGATACCATGCTGCAATTTGTAAAGAAAAAACAAATGTAATATGTGGTAATATTTGCTTACAGTTTTATCTGGATTCTCCTATTATTGTGTTTTTGGCATATTAGTGGGTCTTTTAATTCCTAAAATTTGAAGGCAAGGGAAATGACCTTTTATGTTGGTTATGACGTCATCACTCTTTATAATTTTCTATAACAAGATATAGTCATTTCTCCCTTCGCACAAGGTAAATCTGCTAATGCATAGTCAAGTTGCAAGTGCTACTGGATTTCCAGCAGTTATTGCTATAGTTGGCAGGAATTTTCATTCTCCTTAATCGATAATACTTGAATCTATCGCTTTATAAACGTACTCTTTTGACAAAATGTATCAACAAACATACTTGAGATAGATTATAGGATATCATGTTTTAACTATTAGGGATTAGTTGGATCATATAAAAAATTAATATACGAAGATGAACAAGAAAGACGTAGTCGTAACTAGGGGCAGGGAAAAACTGCCACATATTCGTGCCGGAGTGAGCTTTTAGGACAAATTTACTTCATGAATACATAATTAGCATATGACTTTGTTCTAGAAAGCCTCTTATACTCTCTGTATGCATAGTTACCAGGAACTTGTAAGTTTAGTGTTCGGTTTGAGCTTATACTTCAAGTATTTCAACATTTTAAAGATTCCAACTACACTTTAAGCAACTGCCAATGTTAATGTTGCCTTTGAGCAAAAGTTGTTTGCTGAAATGTCTTGCTCATCATTTTAATCCTCTGTTTGCTTGCTTTTTTCTTTTGAACTTTTCATGAAAAATGTTATACTTTACAATTGCAGGTTTCCTATTTGATAGTATTTTGAGACTGTAATGTATTGTGTGATTCATCCCACGATATGATCAATTTTAAGAGAGCATATTAGAGAATCAACCTAAAGAAGTAGATAGCTGAAACCTAGATTTTGATCCGACTGCTTTAGAACTTTGTGAACAATAGTATGGGGTTTTGCAGATAATTTCCTTCTTAATATAATAAAACATTTGTTAAGATGTTACAATCATTAATATTTTGTACGCTAATGAAGCAACCAATTAATTACTCCACATGTTTTTCTGCTTTCATTTGTCTTCCTGTACATGCTTAGCTTAATTACCAACTCACCAAATTAATCTTCTTGGCTAAGTGTTTTTTTTTGGGGGGGTTATTTGCCCTTAGTTGCTATAGGTTCTTTTCTTATATCCAGATTAAAGGTGAACACAAAATTTGCCTTGAAGATATGTTAGCTTCTAATTTGACTATGAAATATAATATATTTATTTATTTATTTACAGATTTTTTTGGTCAAGAACTACTAAAAAGAAGAGCAGAAAGAAGACCAAATACCGCATACACAACGCCCCACCTTCAGCTAATATGTAAAGGAATTTTTACATTCCTATGCCACATAGGAAACCTTATTACCCTCAATGTTTAAGGTTTGACTTAATTACACTTAGTATACCAAATTACCAATTCTATACCATAGTGTATTTTAACCTAAAAAGCTATAGCATCCTTACCTTGAGCAGTTTTTGTTAACATATTAAAATATGTCACCTAATTGAGTCAAACTCATAAATTTTTTTAAATGACAATGACGAAGGAATGCTGAGTAATATAATACGTACACCTTTTCATGGATCGAGAATTCAAATTTTGTAGAAAATTGAAGAGCAGATATCACAATCATTTTTATATTCTAGTTGTACCATTGGGCTACGTACAACCATGTGATGGAGAGTATTAATTTTGTAAAATCTAAATTTAAGTTTGATAAACAAATATTTGTTTGTTTCTTTATTTAATTACATATTAATATTTCCACTATGGATTATTAATTATCAGTTTATCTTTTAGTCCAAAGCCATAAAGTAAAAGAACCAGAACATTAGTGTATCAACTACATCTTCTTGACAACTATTGAAGAATGTAAAAATTCCTATGTGGCATAGGAACGTAAAAATGCATCTACAATTGAAAACAATGCCTCTACAATCAGAATACAAATAATCTACAATTCATCTACAAAATGGGTATATTGAATTTTAATATCCCAATTCTCATTTGATTGTAGTTTAATTGGGATTTTCGACATAATTGCGTTTTTTGCAGAAGATTTGTAGAAGTTTTAGTCGTTTTTGATTTGTGAAAACAGAAAACAAAGCATGTACAATTAGAATACAAATAATCTACAATTTATCTACAAAATATCTACAAACTGGTACATTTAATTTTTATATCCCAATTCCCATTCAATTGTAGCATAATTGAGATTTTTGACATAATTGCGTTTTTTCAGAAGATTTGTAGAAGTTTTGGCCGTTTTTTATTTGTGAAAACAAAAAATAAAGCATCTACAATCAGAATACAAATAATCTACAATTTATCTACAACTTCTGCAATATGTCTTCTTCTTCGAGTTTCAATCTGAAATTCAGTCAAAACCAAGTTTAATCTTCACCAAAACCCCTCAAAATTGAGATATAAACTCCAAACCATATTCCCGATTATTTTCAACAACACCCAATCTAAACAAATAATGATTTTTGAAAACCCAAATTTGAATTCAAAGCTTTCAAGCCTTTTAATGGTTGTCAATGGTGGAATTGATGCTCTCTTTTCATTTGCTTTGTATTACTGAAATTTGCGATTGAGAAATAGAGAGAGATGTAGAGAGAAGTCGGATATATATATGATATTTGGATAATTTTCTGTATTAATGATCTGGCAAATTACTAATGATTTCGTAGATTTTCTAAATTACTTTTACAAATGATAAAGATATAAATAAAGTTAATTGTTCTGAGATGTTGATTGTAATGTTCAGTTTCATAAAGTCAATATAAAGTAATTGTTCGGTATCTTTTCCTTTCCTTTAATGTTCAGCTTCATAAAGTCAATAAAGAAAAAAATAAAACAGGGATGAAGGGCGTCTACGGCAATTCGATGGTGCACGGAATCTTTACCAGTCAAAAGCAAAAACTGTTAAGGAATTAGGAAGGAATCAGTTCCTAATAATTAGTATTTAATGAATGGTATAATAATTGTAGAAAAACTGTGAACATGGCGGGTAAATATGAAACTATGCACATTTTTGGTAATAAGGTTTCATATATGGTATAGGAATGAAAAAGTCTCATATGTAAATAGTGATTCCATACATGAGCATCCCTTAATATGATGCTCTCATGGATGTAAATAATATATTATTTGATCAAAATGTATGTAAATAGGTATATATCAATTACAGCTTGTTTGGATGGTTGTTCCTCGTTGTATTGTATTGTATTATTATCCCAAAACAATGTTTGTTTTGATTGTTTCATTAAAATTGGTTGTATTGTATTGTTAAATCCATTGTTCCGGAACAATGAAAAGTCCCCTTTTTTGAAACAACCGATTTGGTGTGGTGGGATTGTTTCCTATTTTTCTTTCCAATTATACCCTAACTTATTACTCCATAATTCTATTTTACCCTTTATCTTTTTTATATTTTAGCTCCAAATCTCCAACTTATAACCTACTTTGTTTTTTTCCAGACCAATGTTAAAAGGTGTTTTGTTGCCTCCTGTTTTATTTTTTTCTCCTAATTTGCTTGTAACTCAATTCTAATTAGTTGTGCTCCTTTGTTTTGTCTTTTTCTGTCTCGCTCCTTTGTTCTGCTTCCTTATTGTATTTTGCCTTCTTTTGTTTTGTTTTTTAAAATTATTTTTATACATAATTTTGATAAATTTAATATTTAAACAATGAAGGGTATTTTAGTAAACTTATCAGTTACAGTACAGTACGATACAGTCAAACCAAACAACAAAATATTATTTAACAATAACAAACAATACAATCTATCCAAACATTGTATTCATAAAACGATACAGTACAATACGATACAATACAATACAATACATTATAAAACGATAGGGAACAATGATCCAAACAGAGTGTTAACATGCAATATTGTCTATTTGATTCCACACTTACCATCAATTTCTATTAGATCTGCAATTAAAAATCATACAATATTAAATAATGTTGTGCCGGTGCTGGCATGGCCGCCCCCACCTAGTGTGTTTATAACTAGTTTTAGATCATAAATTTCAAAAATCTTTCTTTCCTTTTTAAACTATATGCCCAATCAAACGACATCGTATAAAATGGGACGGAACAAGTATTCCAAAAGATGAAAAGCTAGCAAATGCACTCGAAGAGAGAAGGAACTGCCTAACAGAATTTACTATGACAACCCTATCCAAACCACTTACACACTTTGGAATATCTTGTAGACAGTTTTCTGTAGGTTAAATTCCTCTTGTTATACACCAATAACAATAACAGCAAATAATATACAGTACAATCAAAGGGTAAATTTTTAAAATAGAGTATTCTTTTTCTCTACTCACTCCTTGGCAGAAGCAGGGCGAGTCAAGGATACGAAAATAAAATATACATTGTGTATACGAGAAGAATGTGGATAATGCGATCATTCATCTCTAGTTTGTAACTAATACAACTCTGATTACCCAAAGAGGGAAAGTTAGATATACTAAAGGTTAAAAGACTTTTGTTAATGTTACTGAGAAGTTCAATCTAGATGCTGCATAAGTAACAAGAGCTAATCTACACTGGTATATTTACAAGGGCAAGACAAATCCTTTGCTTTCACCAGTAAATTCTCGCTAAGTTGTTAATCTGTCAATATAAACTTCAAAAGAAAGGCGAAAATTAGTGAAAATTCTCAACAGTATCGTCAAGCTGTTCAAAAAGTTATGGTGATGAAATGTACCTGTAATAAGTACATGAAATCCTTCAGTCGGATGATCAGATGACATATTGATGTACTATGACTCTCTTTCTAAGGCAGCAAAGTCATTGTTGAGCTGCCAAATCGGAGGAATCACTGGCCGAGGAAGAAACTTGACAAGAGAGATAACGGGGAGGAGCTCCATAGTCAGAGTTGCTATGATCTTCATCCTACATGGATTAAGAAGTAGGCCATGCAAAATAGCTTTAAAAAAATTCAATTTTTACAGCAACATAGGACCACTATTCAGAAACCAATAAACCAATTACCTCTGGTTCTGTGAGCAGTGTATTATCATAGGATGCCGTATAGAGATTCCTCATGATCCCCTGCAGAGTGATAGAATAAGAAGTAAGGAGCAATAGGTTATAACTGTTTTCTTCCTAACAAGAAATTGTTCAAAAGTATATTAGAGGAGCCGTGTATCAATTATCAAAGATGGCTCTAAATTTACAGTCAAGGCAGCATACAACTGTCTATCATCTAGAGGACACCCCAACTATCCTTGGTCTTGGAAAAAGATTTGGAAGATCAAAGTACCATTCAAAGTTATTTGCTTTTCATGGTTAGTGGCAAGAAAAGCCTGCCTCACTCTAGAAATTCTCCAAAGAAGAGGTATTCAGACCAGCTCTACATGCTTTCTATGTCAACAGGAAGATGAAACCAATGAGCATCTTTTCTTACATTGTGTTATTACTAGACAACTTTGGCAGCTCTTTATAGCACTAGCTGGTACTGTTTGGGTGATGCCCAAAGACACCATTGGCCTGATATGCAGTTGGAACAGTATTAGGGGAAGAACCTGTCACAAGGAATGGTGGAAGATTGTTCCAGCTTGCATATGGTGGACAGTTTGGCAGGAGAGGAATGCAAGATGTTTTGAAGGCAAGAGCAGTTCAACACAGAAAATCAAGAGTTCTTGTATTTCTCTTTTTCATTTTTACTGTAAAGAACAGTTGATAGGTGATGCAGAATCACTACTAGACCTTTTTTATTCTCTGTAAGATTTTCAGGGGCTGTACTTGCAAATATTAGATACCAGCCCTGTTTTTTGGGTGCTGAAGAATATCATTGTTACCTTTTTAATAAAATAGAACAAGGATTAGATTTGGTTTAATATACTTTCAGACTTGGTATTTGGAAGACAAGTCACTATCTGTTTCCTACTCCTACCAGGTATGGACTCCATTTTTTCTATATAGACCAAATCCTAGTAATTTAACAGGATGTCTGGTAGCAAAGAGAGAAGATAATGTAAATGAAGAGGGAAGCCCTTGCGTAAACAATTGGTGCTTGACATGCCAACCTTATTTGCCCAAGTGAGGCCACATGCATTGCAAAGAGTCCTTGGGCCAGCAGGACCACGCCTCATCATAGGGGTGTCCTTTGAACTAGTTCCACAATGGATGCACCTAAGAAATGATAAAGAAAGAAAGAGAGAATTAACATTTTCAAAGACACTATTGTTTTGGGTAAACAATTAATCATCAAAATTAAGAAGAGAAGAATAGTGCTAGAAAGGTGATGGTTAAAAGACCAAGTAGAAGCCAGAACATCGGTGAGCAGAGACTTATAGCTTGCAAAATAACACACCCAACATCAACCAACTATTTCTTGCATGCAAAAGTAGTTAAACACTAACCAAACATACACATCAACTAATTTTTTTGAGGAGAATATTCTTCAAGAAAAAAGCAGGACTCTTGCTCATACTCCAAAGCATACCAAGTTTCTTCTGGTGGGTTGTCATCCTGTTTTGGTTCACCTGAGCCTTTTCGAGCAAATTGTCCATTCTTGCGCTGCATCCTGATTATGGATAAACGTGAATAAGAAGCAGAAGAAAATCAAACTGAAATAGTAGAACAGCTGTTAAACCTACCATATTTTGTTGACATTCCACAACCTGCTATACCAATTACCAAGGACGAAAAACTGTGGAAGGTGCCAAGGTGATAGATATGTGTGTCTGTGTACAAGAGATATTGTCACTTAGGAAATGTTTTGCCTCGTATTGCAGCATTTCACTTCTTACAACAACAACAACAAAAAACCTAGTGAAATCCCACAAGTGGGGTCAGGGAAGGGAGCATTTCACTTCTTAGAGCAATGAAATTCTTGCAGATCATCTTATATGCTAAAAAACATGTAATGAACGGAAATGTCATAATCATCGGGAGTGTTACTTTTCAGAATCAACTTTCTAAAACAATTTTCTTTGATGATTCCAGTGTTGTTGCAGAATGCCATATGACTATGATTAAAAATAGTACATCTTCGTCAATCAACACACTCGGTTTACTTACAGAAGTAACTCAGTGTATTTCTCCTAGCATATTACACAGCCAGTTCAAATAATTTTGGCTCGAGACTGGACGTCCCCACTTAATTGGATCAAGCAAAACTATCTTTGACCATTTTATTTCCCTAAATCAAAAGAGAAAAGTTCTAGAAGGAAGAAGTTTCCAAGCATCAGAATTTGGCAATAATCTAACAGTAGTTGTTTGCTACAGGAAACTGAATGTGAAATACATCACTAATTATTTTTTCGTCCAAATTAAAAACGAAAGACAGAATCATGGTTTCCCAATAATAAAGTATGAGAAATAAGGAAGATAGCCAGAAGAACACTCACATATAAACACAAGGTAATGGGAGGCTTATATAGTAATAATGGTTTCGTGGAGACTAATTTAGTAAAAATGGTTTCATCAAGTCATGGAGGTACCGAACAAACTTATCCAGTTAAAGTCATGTAAACTTTGTATGCAAAAGCTTTGATTTGTAAATGTGATTGCAATCTATTTTTTATTTTGCAGTCTTGCAATTTCTGTCAGCGAGTAATGTGTTGTTCATCACTGCATGCCTAGGAATTAGGAGATTGACCTCACTTACCGTCAGTGGTAGAACTTTTGGTTTTGTTGACAACATCGGACTGGCCCTGATAGGGCTTAATTTCATAGAGAAAGCATGTGTATAAGTTCACTGAACTATTAAAATTTCTGCTCTTCTTGAAACAAAATAAAGGAGATAGAAATTCCATCTAGGCAGTAAATCAGTCAATTTACCTAAAAGCAACTTCTTGGCGGACATCGTATCTGATTTTCTTTCCATAGCATCGCCTTTTCCTCTTTTCACGAAATCTAATGAGGGATTCAAGTCTTTTTGGATCTGCACAGAGCAATGGATAGTCCACAGAGTCCTAAGGCAAAAGGAAGCCAAATATTACAAGGGTGCAGAAGCAAACCAAAAGAAGAAACTTGCATATAAAAGGATACCTCCTGGTTTGGACTTGCCAAACCTACAGTTTGCATGCCCTGAGAATACTCATATCCACCCAAAAGTTGAAAGACCGATTGAACCTATGACAATGAATCATCCTTAGTCAAAAGCCTTACTATCAAATTAAATAAATATTCAGCCAAATGCAACAAGTGAGTTTTCCAATTGCCATTAGAGGCTGAAGCCAAGAAACAAGCCAATGGAGAAATAATTAGCTATAGGTTACTATTGCAGGGTCATCAAAAAAAAAGTTTCTTGTTCATCCAACAACAACAACTACTACTACAGCTTAATTGAAAGTAATTGATTCGTCTATATGAATCCTCAATATCAATCCCGCTCCTAAAACCCCTAAAAACTTTCCTTTTTTGCATCAAATAATAGCAAAGCCCTGAAACAATCAAGCTACAATTTCAAGAATAAGCTAATATTGATTGTTGATCTCATATTTTGGCTTCCTTGAATCTGATTGATCAAAATGAGACCAGTTCTCAAACACATTTAAGCACATCAAACGCCCTAAGTACACTAGCTCAATCGCTATGAGATGAAATAGAGAAAAAGAATTAAACACAACAGAAAGAGATTAATAAAATCAATGAATATCAAATCCAACTGCCCCTGAATCCCAAATTAGTTTGTGTCATATATAAATCCTTTGTGCATACTTCAAAAGTCTTAACTACATTATTTTCTTACTAACCGTCAACTTATCCATATACATAATACACTATACGAATTACACGTCGAATCTATCTATATAGAATAAGAGAAGCAAATTCATATTATTATGACAAGTGTTAAAACAATAATTAAACATGTGTCCAATTTTAGGACAAGTCTCCAACTAATTTGGAGGTTAAACAATAATTTAAAATACAAAATTTCAAATATGCTAATTCAGTTTCAACATCTGAGTCCCTCACTTGTTGGGCTGTTTTTTTTTAACAAAAATTTTGAAACTTCCAATTCAGTTTATATCTACACGTTTTATTGAGTCCCATGTTTGTTGGGCTGTTTTTTTTTATTTTTAATTTGTTAAACCTGAAAATTCAATTAAAAATAAAACTAACCCTCAAACGTGGGCATCCTCCATAACTTCTCCACTTTCTCCATAACTACAAATAATCTTTTTTATGCGGCTCATCCTTTCAATTTCTTTTCTATTCCTTTTTTTCTTTGCTCAGAATACAGAACTTTGCAAATATAGCGACAAAACTTCATGATATTAGACAAATTTCAAGCAACTCGATGAATGAAATTTGAAAGTTAGAGTAGTATGTGGAAAATCCCAGATCATTTAAGCCTGAAATACCATATTCTATAGAGTTGATTTTACAAGATGCAAAGGTAACATATGTATAATTGATTTTATTTTTATGCTTCCTCTTCTCTGCTCCAAAATTTTCAAATAGATAAAACTATCCACGTGAAACAATTTGCACAGTACCCTTATTTCTTTTTCTGTTTCTAATGTTACTTTATCAATTGTTTATTAATTTTCAGCAATCCTCAAATAGATGAAACTATCTACTTGTAGCGATTATGTGTTGTAATTTTATTTCTACTTTATTTCGAATGTCTGATTTATAATTGTAGACTAATTTTCAGCACAAACAATTTATTACCAATATAATACATTCTAATAATGAATCTAAGAAACAAAATATCATGTTCCACCTATATGTATCTGAAATTGCTGCAAATTCTAAAAATATGCATATTCTGCCAAAAAAA
>NW_017671579.1:198412-227338 GCF_001879085.1 Nicotiana attenuata | reverse complement strand
GTCCAGTTGGACAAGGATCTGTCATATGAGGAGGAGCCGGTAGCTATTCTAGACCGGCAGGTTCGACAGCTGAGGTCGAAGAGTTTACCTTCTGTTCGTGTTCAGTGGAGAGGTCAGCCCCCTGAGACCTCGACCTGGGAGTCCGAGTCTGACATGCGGAGCCGTTATCCACATCTATTCCCTGACTCAGGTACTTCTTTCTTTTGTCCGTTCGAGGACGAACGGTTGTTTTAGAGGTGGAGGATGTGACGACCCAAAGGGTCATCACCTGTTTCCTCATCCGTTCCGTGCTTCCGAGGCCTTGAAAACCTCATTTTTACTTGCCTCGAGTTGCGTGCGCAGTCCGGGCGCATAGCCAGAAAGCTTTTATGTTGAAATATGTGAATTCTGTGAAAAATTTGAAGAATTTTGATATTAATATGTTTAAGGTTGACTTCGGTCAACATTTTTGGTAAACGGACCCGGACCCGAGATTGGACGGTCCCGGAAGGTCCGTAGAAAAATATGGGACTCGGGCATGTGCCCGGAGTCGAATTCCGAGGTCTAGAGCCCGAGAAATGAATTTTTCTGTGAAATTGTTTTTCTGAAATTAATAAGGAAAATGAAAATGAAAATTTATTAAAAGACTGTGGTATCGGGCTCGTATTTTGGTTCCGACGCCCGGCACAAGTCTTATATATTGTTTAAGCGCTTTCTGTGAAGTTTGGTCGAAATCGGACGTCGTTTGACGTGTTTCGGACCTAATTATCTAAAGTTGGAAGTTTATGAAGTTTGAAATAGAAATGATGAGTTTGAGGCTTGATTCAATGATTTTGATGTTATTTTGGCAATTTGATCGCTCGAGTAAGTTCGTAGGATGTTATTGAGTTAGTGTGTGTGATTGGTTAGGAGCCCCGAGGGCTCGGGAGTGAATTGGAGGTGGTTCGGGGTGTTTTTGCACTTAGAATGGTAGCAGATTTTTCTGCAATTTTTGCTCAGTGATTTCCTCTTACGCGATCGCAATCTTCAGCCCGCGATCGCGTTCCTTTGGCCCTTTGCTCTTTCGCGTTCGCGTACTTGATCACGCGATCGCACTGCCTAGCACCTCCTTCAATGCGTTCGCACCAGTAGGGTTGCGATCGCATAGACCAAGTTTTTGGACCCCCCAGTATTCCCCTACGCGATCGCATTACAACCCACGCGATCGCGTTGACCATTCCGTGTAACCCTTCGCGATCGCATCCCTATATCCGCGATCGCGTAGGGCAAATTCGCCCAGTTATTTTAAAGCCTAAAAAAAGAACCAGTGACGGGATTTTTTCATTCTTTTCACACGGGCTCTCCTCTTAAACCCACCATAGACGAAATTCAAGCTCTCCTTCCGCCATAACTCTTTGGGTAAGTAATCTTAACATCATTCTCTCATTTTTTCTTCATCTAATTACTAAATTCCTAGCCCTAAAACATGAAATCAAGGTAGAAATTATGAGTTTTGGGTAGAGTTAGGGTTTTGAGAATTTTGGGTGATTCAACCTCAATTTGGGGTCGAATCTTAAAACAAATTATATATTTGCACTCGTGGGGTTATAGGTGATCGGGTTTTGGTCCGAGCCTAGAGTTTGGACCATGTGGGCCCGGTGTCTAATTTTGGTATTTTTGGAATAATGCTAGAAAATTCATATCTAGGCTATGGGATGTTGCCCTTGAGTCTTTATTGATATTATTGAATTAATCATGACTAGATATCACTATTTCGGAGTCGGATTGTAGAGGAAAGGCGGTCTTTGAAGGTTGATTGCCATTCTTGGGGCCGAGGTAAGTGTTTGGTTTAACCCTAGCTTGAGGGAATAGGAGTTGAATCTTGTTGTTAATTGCTATGTGATCGAGTACGATGTATAGGCATGGTGACGAGTATCTATACATTGGTGTCTAGCATGACCGTGAGTCCTTATAATGTGATTATCATGATTTGGTTGTGAACTCCGTGTTTATTGGAGGATTTCTAGTTGTTGTGAATAACATGTGAACGGTAATATGATCACTTGATTCCTGGGAGCATTGGCTCGAATTGTGATACGAATATTGAAAGTATACGAAAAGACTTGATTCTTTGGAGCGTTGGCTCAAGATAGTAAAGTGAATTAAAAGATAAGGAAAGTAAGAAAGAGAAAGCGTTGTTGAATTCTTTCCCTTGCCGGGATGTTTGTCAAATATTTGCTTATTTTTATGCCCCTTTATTGTGACTGTTGTTTGGGGAGTCGGGCTGTTAAATGATATTGAGGATCGGGTTGCGCGCCGCAACAATGATATTGAGGATCGGGTTGCACGCCGCAACAATAAAATGTGAGGATCGGGTTGCGCGCCGCAACAATGATACATGATAAATGATATGGGTCGGGTTGCACGCCGCAACAGTGGTATTTGTGGAGCGGGTTGCACGCCGCAACAATAGTAATTATGGAGAGGGTTGCACGCCGCAACAGTTATTGAGGCTATGTGTTTGTATTTGGTATTGATTCTTTATTCTTTGTGAACCTACGCTGTTTTTAGTTGTTACTCTGGATTGTTGTTAATATTGTATCTCCGCTTAGCATGTTTCCCCTCCCATGCTGTTAATTGCCTTGTATTCGATTTTCGCTGTATATTTATGACTGCACAGGTTTATGTGGTGTCCGGTCTAGCCTCGTCACTACTTCGCCGGGGTTAGGCTAGACACTTACCAGCACATAGGGTCGGTTGTGCTGATGCTATACTTCTGTGCATTTTTGCACAGGTCCAGGTTTTGAGGAACAGCAGCAGCAGTAGTTCGGAAGCAGGCGATTCATATTCACGGGACTGAGGTAGCCTTGCAGGCGTCCGCAGGCCCGGCGTCTCTTCTCATTGTTTTCTTTTAGACTGTTGCCTCCTTGTTTCGAGACAGACAGCTGTTATATTTCTTTCAGACCTTTGTATTTAGTTTATTCTTAGTGGTTTGTGAGTAATGTGACACCAAATCTTGGGTAGAGGTTGTTTTTGACTATTCCGCGTTTTAAATTCATCATTTTAAACAGACTTACGCTATTGTTCTTATTAGACTTTATGTTCTATATTGATGTCATAAACTGTTAAAGATAATTGCTAGTGATGGAAAGGTAATTAAGTTGGCTTGCCTAGCTACCACGAGTAGGCGCCATCACGACTCTGATGGTGGGAAATCCGAGTCGTGACACTAGCTCTGCCACGGCATGCCTAATGTGCAGTGAAGATGCTTCTGGCAGTTGGGAATGTGAAATATGTACATTTGTCAATAAGAAGCATGCTTCTGCATGCCAAATGTGTGAGCACCGTAGATAAATTCCTTGCTTGCATCTAAAAATAAATGGCTGCTCGGAGGATACTCTTGGCTACAAGTTAGTTTTTGAATTGTTGCTACCTTACTGTTTTACCAGTCTAATGTTCTTTTTGGTCGATAGCTGCCTAAAAGTTTCATATTGCATTTGTTGGATGCATAGGCTTTAGTAGTAGTATATTTATGCATATATGGGGTTCCTGGTATTTATAGTGATACACATTCTCCAGGTACTTTGCTCATAGTCAGCCATTGAGGTCACTTCGTTCAGTTCTACATCCATTGAAGTAGATATGTAAGAAACAACAGTCATATACAATCTTGAGAGTGTTAGCTCCATCTTTGGATACAATTGGAATAGTTCAACAGTTGTGTAATAATGCAGGAAAGATTTGAGTTTTCAGTTAGCTGAATAATCTATAATGAGAATGAAGCATACACATTAGTACTAACATTACTGTTTACTTTCTGTTCATTTTTCATTCTTGCATTTGTAGTGCATATTTTTATCACGCATATTTTTATTTGAGTACACCTATGAATGTCTTTATCACTTTTAACTCTTGGAATATTTCATAATTTATCTCACATTTCAAGAAAGCTACTACTGTCATACCATACTTTCAATACAATTCAAATGAACAAATAATTAAGAGCAATATTATCATGTTAATATTTTTTTTTTACAATCCGCGCATCGCGCGGGTACGTGTACTAGTAGACAATAAAACGAAAGCAAAATCTTAAAGTACTCACCTTGTGAGTAGTAACACCATCAAAAACGAAAACTTGGCCACGAAACGATAGAGTGAGCTGGTTCAAATTAGCCTCTCCATTTTGAAAAGCAACATGATCAGAAGCACTATAAACTGTGTAATTATGAGGCATTGTAACCTTACAGCACCCACCCCACCTTCATAGCCAATCGGAAAGTCATCAACCGCCTTATCACTGCCGGCGGGAACTTCCTCGCCGGCGGCGGAAAAATGGTTATCCACATTCAGAGCTTGAATATGAGAATTCATTTTTTTTTTTCACTTTACAGAATGTAATAAAACCCTACTCGTAAAAAACTTTATTACTATATACAAAGGTCGATTTCGTACAGACATTTTTTTTTTCGCTGTGTGTGTGTCTTGGTTGCTGTGTGGGAAAGAGAAGAATAGAAGAAGAGAATGGTGTGAGAAGCGAGGGGAAAGAATTTGACCCTGAAAGTTGAAGATAATTACATGATTGACCAACTTGTAAGAGCGGGAAAATGGGGATATTTTTGGAAATTCGAGAACAATGCGTGAACGAAAATTCTCTTCCGTACTGCAAAGAACAGAGTGCTTTCCCGCGCTTTTTTTCTTCTTCTTTCTTTTCAATTCAATAGAATAGTTTATAGTATTACAGTGACTTTTTGAAATTTCTTTCTAGAACATTTTGTTTGAGAAGTTAATTGTCACGACCCGGATTTTCCACCCTCGGGGTCGTGATGGCGCCTGCTCGTGGTAGCTAGGCAAGCCAAGAACCTTTACAAACATTAACCTATCTTGTTTTATACATGATTAAACAATTAAATTATCAATGAATAAGCAGTTAAAAAGACAACGAAAAGTAAAATTTAGCGGAGGTCTGAACTAAATATAGAAACAGCGTTTAGAAAGCCAATACAAGTCTCTACCCAGCACCTGGTGTCACAACAATACACGGACTGTCTAGGATTACTACAAATAAGAGTTTGAAATAAAGGACATAGTCTGTCTCGAATACAAATGTCAACAGAACATGAAAACTGAAAGAAGGGACGTCGGGCCTGCGGACGCCAGCAAGGCTACCTCGGAGTCTCGTGGACTAAAGGTCGGCTCCCTAACTACTGTTGCGCACCGTAAGCTGCTCCGACACCTGGATCTGTGCAAAAGTGCACAGAGTGTAGCATCAGCACAACCGACCCTATGTGCTGTAAGTGCCTAGCCTAACCCTGGCGAAGTAGTGACGAGGCTAGACCGGACTACCACATAAACCTGTGTAGTTATATATACATATACTGCGGAATCGAAATACAGAGACTTATGGGAGGGGGAGCATGCTATGGGCGATATAACAATTTCAAGTAAAGTCGTCCAGTAACGAAGGAAACAACACAACTCAGACATTAATAAAGAAACAGAAAGCCACAAGTGCACGGCATCACCCTTCGTGCTTTTACTCTCATCCTCACCAAGCAATGATATAATAAAGTGTGCACGGCATCACCCTTCGTGCTTTTACTCTCTTTCCTCACATATAATCGATAGAATCGGCACGGAATGGTACATCGTGCGGCACGGCATCACCCTTCGTGCTTTACTCTCTTTCCTCACCATAAGCAAACAATGCACGGCATCACCCTTCGTGCTTTACACTCTTTCCTCACAACAAACAAACAATGCACGGCATCACCCTTCGTGCTTTAACACTCTCCCTCACCCAAACAACAATCACAAACAAGGGGCAAGGGAATAAACGAAATAATAATAAAAAATCCCGACAAGGGAACACAATTGAACAATTAAATTCCGGCAAGGGTACAACATCAATAATCTTAACATCCCGGCAAGGGAAAACAATCAATAAACAACAATATCTCGGCAAGGGAACAATTTAAATACTCTTTCTCTTCCTTTCACTTTTATTTCATATCTCACTTTACCACTTGAGCCAATGCTCCAAAGGGGTTCAACCATTTCATATACGTTCACAATTGAAATATAACTTGAGCCAATGCTCCTCGTTGTTCATAGGTCACAATTTCCTTTCACAAGCTTTTCACAACAAATAGGAATCATCACCAAGGCAAGAGAAATACAACGAAATCAAGATATTCACAATTTAAAGACTCACGGTCATGCTAGACGCTAACGTATAGATACTTGTCACCATGCCTATACGTCGTACTCAACAAGAAGCAATTAGCAAATAAGACTCAACTCCTAGTCCCTCAAGCTAGGGTTAGACCAAACACTTACCTCAATGCTTTGCACACAACTTAAGCCTCAAGTATAGCCTTACCCTGCGATTCCACCGCCAATTCGCTCGTATCTAATCACAAATTACTTAATTACATTAATAAACACTAAATGAATCAACCCCAATGCATGAAAATGAGTTTTCCCAAGTTTTACCCAAAAAGTCAAAAATTGCCCCCGGGTCCACGTGGTCAAAACCCGAGGTTCGAACCTAAACCCGATTACCCATTCCTCCACGAACTCAAATATGTAATTTGTTTTGAAATCGGACCTCAAATTGAGGTCCAAATCCCCAATTTTTGAAAAACCTAGGTTCTACCCAAAACACCCAATTTCCCCCTTGAAAATCTTTGATTTTAGGTTGAAATCATGTTAAAAGATGTAAATGATTGAAAGAAAAGAGTAAAAACTAACTTACAATTGATTTGGAAAAAGGTTTGTTCTTGAAAAATTGCTTAAAGGAGTTATATTTTGAAAATGGTGTAAAAATGACTTAAAAATCGATTAAGTATAGAAAATGCAGGTTGCAGATATGGGAATTGCGAACATGGGTTCGCAATTGCGAATCCCGACCTGACATGGGAATTGCGAAGCTTTATTCGCATTTGCGAACCCCTTCCTAAATCCCCAATCTCGCATTTGCGATCTCAGACGTCGCATTTGCGAACCCAGTGGTCGCATTTGCGATCAGGCCTGCCCAGGTCTCCACTTCGCAATTGTGATGCAAGGCTCGCATTTGCGAGCTCGCATTTGCGAAACTGGCTTCGCAATTGCGAAGCCTGCAGATCAGAATGCAACAGCTATCTTTCAAAGTCCAAAAATGCACTCATGGCCTATCCAAAACTCACCCGAGCCCTCGGGGCTCCAAACCAAATATACACACAACCTCAAAAATATCCTACGGACTTATTCGTGCGATCAAATCGCCAAAATAACATCTTAAACATCGAATTAAACCTCAAAATCCATGAATTCTTTTAAACTTCATAAAATATCAAATTTTCCAATTTAAGTCCGAATCACGTCAAACGACGTCCGTTTTCAACCAAATTTCAGAGGAAGGACTTAGAACATATATAAGACCTGTACCGGGCGCCAGAACCAAAATATGGGCCCTATACCATCGCTTTCTAATCAAATTTCATTTCCAATTTCCTTAATCAATTTCAGAAAACAATTTTTATAAATAAATTCATTTCTCGGGCTTGGGACCTCGGAATTCAATTCCGGGCATACGCCCAAGTCCCATATTTTCCTACGGACCCTTCGGGACCGTCAAATCACGGGTCCGGGTCCGTTTATCCAAAATATTGACCAAAGTCAAATTTATTCATTTTAACATCAAAAATTAGCATTTTTCATAGAATTTCACATTTAAGCTTTCCGGCTACGCGTCCGGACTGCGCACGCAAATCGAGGCGACTCTAAACGAGGTTTTCAAGGGCTCGGAAGCACATAATTCATTTAAAACAGGTGATGACCCAAAGGGTCATCACCACCACATTCTCCACCTCTAAAACAACCGTTCGTCCTCGAACGGACAGAAGAAAGAAGTACCTAAGTCGGGGAAAAGATGAGGATAACGGCTCCGCATATCGGACTCGGGCTCCCAGGTCAATGCCTCAGGAGGCTGACCTCTCCACTAAACACGAACAGAAGGGAAACTCTTGGATCTCAACTGACGAACCTGCCGGTCTAGAATAGCTACCGTCTCCTGCTCATGAGACAAGTCCTTGTCCAACCGGACAGTGCTGAAATCTAACACGTGGGCTGGATCGCCGTGATACCTCCGAAGCATGGACACATGAAACACTGGATGCACGACTGATAAGCTCGGCGGCAAAGCAAGTCTATAAGCCACCTCTCCCACTCGGTCAAGAATCTCAAACGGGCCAATGAACCTAGGGCTAAGCTTGACCTTCTTCCCAATTCTCATCACGCCTTTCATAGGCGACACTCGGAGCAATACCCGCTCACCAACCATGAAAGCCACATCTCGAACCTTGCAGTCTGCATAGCTCTTTTGCCTGGACTGAGCTGAACGAAGCCTATCCTGAATGATCCTGACCTTGTCCAAGGCCTCCTGAACCAGATCCGTACCCAACAACCGAGCCTCTCCCGGCTCAAACTATCCAACCGGAGACCGACACCGCCTACCATATAAAGCCTCATAGGGAGCCATCTGGATGCTCGACTGGTAGCTGTTGTTGTAGGCAAACTCCGCTAAGGGCAAGAACTGATCCCACGAACCTCCAAAGTCAATAACACAAGCTCGGAGCATATCCTCTAAGATCTGAATAGTTCGCTCGGACTGACCGTCCGTCTGGGGATGAAATGTTGCGCTCAACTCAACCCGCGTGCCCAACTCTCGCTGGATTGCTCTCTAGAAGCGCGAGGTAAACTGCGTTCCCCGGTCCGAAATGATAGATACGGGCACACCATGAAGGCGAACAATCTCCCGAATATAGATCTCAGCCAACCTATCAGAAGAATAGGAGATTGCCACAGGAATGAAATGTGCTGACTTGGTCAGCCTATCAACAATGACCCAAACTGCATCGAACTTCTTTCGAGTCAGCGGAAGTCAGTAACAAAGTCCATAGTAATCCGCTCCCACTTCCACTCGGGAAGCTCAATCCTCTGAAATAAACCACCAGGCCTCTGATGCTCGTACTTAACCTGCTGAAAATTCAAGCAACGAGCCACATATGCTACGATATCGTTCTTCATTCTACACCACCAATAATGCTGCCGCAAATCCTGATACATCTTCGCGGCGCCCGGATGAATAGAGTACCGGGAGCTATGGGCCTCCTCCAAAATCAACTCTCGGAGCCCATCCACATTAGGCACACATACTCGACCCTGCAATCTCAAAACTCCATCATCATCTAAGGTAACATGCCTGGCACCTCCGCGCTGCACCGTGTCTCTAAGGACACACAAATGGGGATCATCATACTGCCGATCATGGATACGCTCCGATAATGAAGAACGAGCTACCGTGCAAGCTACACACGACTGGGCTCAGAAACATCCAGCCTCACGAACTGATTGGCTAAGGCCTGAACATCCAAAGCAAGCGGCCTCTCACCGATCGGAATATAAGCAAGACTGCCCATACTGGCCGACTTCCTACTCAATGCATCGGCCACCACATTGGCCTTCCCCGAATGATATAGAATGGTGATATCATAATCCTTCAACAACTCCAACCACCTCCTCTGCCTCAAATTCAACTCCTTTTGCTTGAACAAGTACTGAAGACTCTTGTGATCCGTGAACACCTCACATGCCACGCCATACAGATAATGCCTCCAAATCTTCAATGCGTGAACTATGGCTGCCAACTCCAAATCATGAACCGGATGGACTCGATCGACCACGATAGAATCACCCACCGGCGTAGACACATAAACAGGAATACCCAATGCATCACTAGGCATGACCAAATATGGGGCAAAATAGGAAGACACATACGAATACGTAGACCCCGAATCAAACAACACTGAAGCATCTCTATCACAAACCAGAACCGTACCTGTAATGACCGCATCAGAAGCCTCTGCCTCGGGCCTGGCCTGAAGAGCATAACATCGGGGCTGGGCCCCACCACTCTGATATACCTCTCTAGGACGGCCTGTTGCTGGCTGGCCTCCACCTCTGGCGGTCTGGGATCCACCTCTATGACCTCTACCCCCACCTCTAGCTGGCTGGGCGAGCTGTGGAACACCTGGTGCCTGAACCATGGCACGAGAACCCTGGTGCTGAGAACTGCTCGGTGCTCGAAGGCAAAATCTAGCAATATGACCCGTGTCACCATAAGTGTAACAAGTCTTCGGCTGCTGATTCTGCTGCCCCTGTCGACCTGAATGACCACCAAGAAAACTCTGAAGTGGCGGTGCACTGATAGGAGCTGGCGGTGCACTGAATGGCTGCTGATCAGAATAGTGCGCGTGAGAACCACGGCCACCTGAGGCACCGTGAGAAACCTGGAGGGCTGACTGGAAAGGCCTAGAAGGCTTACCCCTATCATACGAATCTCTGCCTCCAGACGAGGCACCACTGAATCGGCCTGACTGACGGGGTCTCTTGTTTGCCCTATGACCACCCCTGTGACAACACCATCTCAATCCTCTGGGCCACATTGGCCGCCTCCTGAAAGGATATCTCGCTCCCAGCCTCTCTAGCCATCTGGAGATGAATAGGCTGAATGAGTCCATCAATAAACCGTCTCACTCTGTCCCTCTCAGTGGGAAGTATAACAATAGCATGGCGGGCCAACTCAATAAACCTGGTCTCGTACTGGGTGACTGTGATGGATCCCTGATGGAGACGCTCGAACTGCCTCCGATAGGCCTCTCGCTATGTAATAGGGAGAAACTTCTCCAGGAATATATGCGTGAACTGCTCCCAGGTCAAGGTTGGAGATCCTGCTGGTCTAACTAAACAATAATCCCTCCACCAAGTCTTGGCGGATCCAGACAACCGGAATGTAGCGAAATCAACCCCATTGGTCTCAACAATACCCATGTTCCGAAGAACCTCGTGGCAGCTGTCCAAATAATCTTGAGGATCCTCGGGTAGATGCACCGCTGGAGGTAGTAGTGAAGAGCTTGGTGAACCTATCCAACCTCCATAAAGCATCGGCAGACATAGCTGCTCCATCACCGGCCTGTGCTACCACACCCGGCTGAGCTTCTCCAACTGGCTGAATTGCTGGAGTCTGAATCGGGGGAGCCACCTGCTCCAGAGTACGAGTAGCAGGAGTCTGGACCCTCCTCCAGCCCGAGAGACGGGTGGTGCTACAGGAAGCAAACCTGCTCAGGTAACACTCTCCATGAGACCCACCAATCGGACCAGAGCGTCCTGAAGAACTGGGGTAGCAATAAACCCCTCTGGGACCTAAGCTGGGCCCACCGGAACTGCTGGGGCTGGGGACGGAACCTCCTCGTCGAAGTCAACCTGAGGCTCCGCCACTGGTGCTGCTGCTCGGGGCTGAGCTCTGCCCCTACCTCGGCCTCTAGCACGGCCTCGGCCTCGCCCTCTAGCACGGCCTCGGCCTCGCCCTCTGCCCCTAGTGGGAGCTTCCTGGGGCTTAGACTGCTGATCAGAAGATGAGGAAGCGCATGGTGTCACAACAATACACGGACTGTCTAGGATTACTACAAATAAGAGTTTGAAATAAAGGACATAGTCTGTCTCGAATACAAATGTCAACAGGACATGAAAACTGAAAGAAGAGACGTCGGGCCTGCGGACGCCAGCAAGGCTACCTCGGAGTCTCGTGGACTGAAGGTCGGCTCCCTAACTACTGCTGCGAACCGTAAGTTGCTCCGACACCTGGATTTGTGCAAAAGAGCATAGAGTGTAGCATTAGCACAACCAACCCCATGTGTTGGTAAATGCCTAGCCTAACCCCGGCGAAGTAGCGACGAGGCTAGACCGGACTACCACATAAACCTGTGCAGTTATATATACATATACAGGGGAATCGAAATACAGAGACAAGTAATTAATATGGGAGGGGGAGCATGCTATGGGGGAAATAACAATTTCAAGTAAAAGTCGTCCAGTAACGAAGGAAACAACACAACTCAGACATTAATAAAGAAACAGAAAGCCACAAGTGCAGGGCGTCACCCTTCGTGCTTTTACTCTCATCCTCACCAAGCAATGATATAATAAAGTGTGCACGGCATCACCCTTCGTGCTTTTACTCTCTTTCCTCACATATAATCGATAGAATCGGCACGGAATGGTACACCGTGCGGCACGGCATCACCCTTCGTGCTTTACTCTCTTTCCTCACCATAAGCAAACAATGCACGACATCACCCTTCGTGCTTTACACTCTTTCCTCACAACAAACAAACAATGCACGGCATTACCCT
The DNA here is from genome assembly GCF_001879085.1 of Nicotiana attenuata. Classification (NCBI taxonomy): domain Eukaryota; kingdom Viridiplantae; phylum Streptophyta; class Magnoliopsida; order Solanales; family Solanaceae; genus Nicotiana; species Nicotiana attenuata. Next base: position 215,147 of record NW_017671579.1, on the reverse strand, counting down.
TCGTGCTTTAACACTCTTCCTCACCCAAACAACAATCACAAACAAGGGGCAAGGGAATAAACAAAATAATAATAAAAAATCCCGGCAAGGGAACACAATTGAACAATTAAATCCCGGCAAGGGTACAACATCAATAATCTCAACATCCCGGCAAGGGAAAACAATCAATAAACAACAATATCCCGGCAAGGGAACAATTTAAATACTCTCTCTCTCTTCCTTTCACTTTTATTTCATATCTCACTTTACCACTTGAGCCAACGCTCCAAAGGGGTTCAACCATTTCATATACGTTCACAATTGAAATATAACTTGTCACGACCCAAACCCCGCATTGGTCGTGATGGCGCCTCTCGTGAAGACGAGGCCAGCCAACTAACCCAACTCGTCTTTTCAAAAAAAAAATAGTTAAACATAAATAAACAACTTAAATATGGCTTAATAGTATTAATTAGCGGAAATACAACCCAACACAGCCCTAATCGGGGTGTCACAAGTCACGAGCATCTATAAGAACGTAATTACATTTACAAGTCTAGAAATACAATGAACAGGAATAATGAATAACATAGAAAGAAACGGTGCTGCGAACGCTGGCAGTCACCTCGCTAAACTACTACAGCTCTGCCTCCAAACAGCCAATACCCGCTACCGGGTGAATAAATACCTGCAACTGCACACGAGGTGCAGGGAGTAAAGTGAGTACTCCAACTCAGTGAGTAATAAAGGTAAATAACAACTGAGCAGTAAGAAATCACGTAAAGCAACCAACATGCTGTATAAAAGCAGGGTACAATCCTTTGAGAAAACAGTGAAGCTGTGAAATCTTTAGAAATATATTGGCTCAGTTTAAATATCTTTTGAAAATAATCTTTTCAACAGTTACGAAACGAATTCAAAACAGTTAGTGATGATAAGCACAGAAAAATCCGCCCCTCAGGCACAAATACCGCAGTATAACAGGTAGAAAGGCAAGTAAATATGCAAGATGAGCACATAAAAGTTCGCCCCTCAGGGCAATATCTCAAAACAGTACCAGCCCCTCGGGCTCACCCTCAGAAACACTCTCAGCCCCTCGGGCTCTCTCTCTCAGATCACTCTCAGAACAGTATCATATAGTAACCGCTGCGGCGTGCAGCCCGATCCACATCTCGCTGCGGCGTGCAGCCCGATCCATATATCGTCGACGGCGCTCACTGGGGGTGTGCAGACTCCGGGAGGGGCCCCTTACGGCCCAAGCGCAATATCAAGCCTCCTCACGTCACTCAAGCCACCTCGTGGCATATAAAGTATCTCAGGCCCTCGGCCTCATATCACTCAGCATATCCTCACATATGGCCCTCAGCCTCACTCAGTCCGAAAACCATCACAAGCCCCTCGGGCATTTGTAAAACAGTAGTTCTCAGCCCAAAATATCATTTAGAAATATCATTTAAGTTTCAAATCTGAGTAAAATTGGCTGAGTTTGTAAAACAGGGAATATCAACAGGACTGAGTTCAAATAATGCGTCAAAACAGTGAGGAAACAGTGATAAAAATCCCCGAAGGGTTCAGATAATTGGCACGAAGCCCAAATATGGCAATTAGCCCAAATCATGATAATAACAAATAAGTTCTAGTCAAATACACGGTAAAATCATCAATCGGGACGGACCAAGTCACAATCCCCCAACGGTGCTTGATCGCGGCCGTCTCAACACTACACAATGGTAGTAAGAGTGGGTAGCAATAACTAATACCTGAATAGTGGATCGGGGTCGAATTTTCACAGGGAGCTTGGAATGGAGTTGTATTGCCGGTTTAGCTTAGAAATTGCGTTTGTACTTCTAATTGCACTCCTAACATTTTTTAGGGTTTTTATATTTAAAACTACTTTTGTCACCTAAGTATTAAAACTAAATTATGCTAAGACTAAGGAAATATTGCAAAGTTGTGCTTGATATGGGAAAAAGGCACTAGTGTTGTGACACTACCTAGGTGGCTAGCTAACGGGTAGAAGCTACTAAGGGGAGATTGATAAGTTTGGGTTTAGTGCTATAGCCGTTGCACACGTGCACTCATTCTCACACCTCTCGGTAGAGAGAACGATTTTGCCCAATTGACTCTCTCGAGACCAATTAGGTAGGCCAATTAGACCGGGCAACTAGGGCTCAAGTAGGGTAATTACTCTTTCGAGGTTTAACCCGTTAATTGGGACTACCATTCTCATGGGTCCATCCCAATTCCTTGTTGGGTTAACTTTTAGGGTTATAAGACTCTCTCTCTCAAGAAGAGTTAGACTCGCTAAGCTTGAATTCATGTTTGCAACCACAAATTCTAGATTGAAACACAAAATCAACCCAAATAACAAATACCAATCTCAATCTCACCCTAGAATGCAACACCCATTAACTACCCACACTAGGGTTGAGCCACAACCCTAGCTAATGAGTTTAGCTAGACATAATTAAAGAAGAAACAGTAGAAATAGATGACGAAATGAACATATTAATTGATTACTACTTAAAATCTATGATATTCAAGAGTAAAATTGCCAAATTAGGCTACAAAGTACTTCTCACGAGCGCAGCTCTCGTTCAATAGTTAAAATCTGACCTAAAAATGTTAAAAAGATCTATTTATACCGAGTAAGAAAATCTGGACAAAAATGCCCCTGCGGGGTAGGCGCGGACCGCGCAGAAATGGAGCGCGGCCGCGTTGGCTCTTTGACTCTTTGAACTCCGTTCTATGAAGTTGGGATCGCGGACCGCGCAGAAATGGAGCGCGGCCGCGTATCAGGACGGGCGCGGACAGCGTAAAAAGAGCACGCGGCCGCATGGCAGTACTTTGGCAAAACACCATCTCTCTGATCTCATCTATGTGGACCGCGTAAAAAGGAGTGCGGACCGCGCAGATTGCCCTTTAAATGACCCAGTCTCTGAATCTCCTAGCGCGACCGCGTGGCAAATCAGTGCGGTCCGCGCTAGGTCTTCTTGTTCCCACTTCAATTGGTCTTTGACACTTGGCAGGTTTCACTCCGTTTCGAGCCGATCTTTGACATTTGTCATCTTGTCGCTCAAACCTGCAATCAAGCGCAACTTGTAAGGGTTTTGGGGTTATTTTGTGGCAATTCATAACAAAAGCAATAGCAAGTAGGGGTATAATCATGCTACAATTCTAACTCATCAGTGCTCTACCCCACACTCGATATCCGGCGTGCAAGTCACCTCAATATAGCACTACGGTGTGCAATCCGGGGTTTCAAACTCTCAGGATATCATTTACAATCATTACTCACCTCGAACCGGCGAAATCTCTAGCTCGCGACGCCTTTGCCCCTCAAATCAGCCTCCACGCACGTCGAATCTATCCAAAACCAGAACGAATACGTCACAATATGCCAATGGAACAATACCCAATCGAAAACAATCGAAAATTATTAAAAATCTCGAAATTGGCAAAACCCGAGCCCCAAGCCCACTTCTCGAAACTCAGAAATTTTCACATCAATACGTTCCTTATCTTCTCACGAGTTCATACATACCAAAAGTTCTCAAATCCGACCCAATTGGTCCTTCAAATCCTCAAATCAAATTTCAAAATCCCAAGCCCTAGTTTCTTCCATTTTTGCTTAAGTTCCATGAATTTCTAGGTGGATTTCACAATATAATCAAGTTTTAAGACCAAGATTCTTACCTCAAGTCGATTCCTCTTGAATCCCTCTTTCATTCCCTCCAAAAATCTCCAAAAACGAGCAACCATGGATGAAAATAGACCCAAAACGCGGACAAGATGGCTTTAAAACATTCTGCCCAGCTACAGGATTTTCTTCTTCGCGAACGCGGTCTTAATCTCGCGTTCGCGATGCACATCTTACCTTGACCAGATTCCCTTCTACGCGATCGCGATAACGGACTCGCGAACGCGATGATTTACCTGAGCAACCCTTCGCGAACGCGACAATACACCTGCGAACGCGTAGCACAATTCAACTTCAAATCCACTTACTCGAATACTTCTACGCGAACGCGAATAAGAACCTGCGAACGCGATGCACTGAGATCACACCCCTTCGCGAACGCGATGCCTACTTCGCGAACGCGAAGGCTAATTTCACACCCTCCTCCGCCTACTCTTCACGAACGCGAGAACACTAATGCGAACGCGAAGAGATAAGTTGCTGCAACTGCTGAGACAAATTTTTTGCAACTCTTCAACATAGAATATAACCCGATTGACCATCCGAAACTCACCCGATGTCACGACCCAGATTTCCCACCATCGGGAGTCGTGATGGCGCCTACTGTCGGAGCTAGGCAAGCCAAATATTCAAAACTTTTCACTGATGACATTTTAACAATATAAATAAACGGGGCATTTTAATTAAAGCGGAAGACTTTAAACTTATATAACTGAAATAAAATTTGCGGAAGTTGAAACACATTTCTACCCAGAGTCTGGTGTCACTAGCTCACGGACTGCTATAGAGTACTAAAAACAAGTCTGAAATGATATTACATATTGTTTGTCTCGAAACAAAGAAAACAAACTAAAACATAGAAGGGACTTCGGCCTGCGAACGCCAGCTAGGCTACCTCGTGAGTCCCTGGACTGAAGACACTTCCCGGGCAATCCTACTGCTGCTGTCCAAAAGCTGCTCCTGGATCTTTGCAAAAAGATGCACAGAGTGTAGCATCAACACAACCGACCCCATGTGCTGGTAAGTGTCTGGCCTAACCCCGGCGAAGTAGTGACGAGGCTAGACAGGACCTACCAAAAACAACCTGTACAAATGTATATATACAAAGGTAACGGAAATAACAACAGAAAAAAAACATCAAATAAAACTGGGAAGGGGGCATGCTCGAGGGAATACAGTGAAAACAGATCAACGGATATAACGACGAAACTACATCAATACTATGACTCATATAAGTGGTCGGCGTGCCACACGATCCCATAGTATATATTTATAAGTGGTCGGCGCGCCACACGATCCCATAGTATATACTTATAAGTGGTCGGCGCGCCACACGATCCCATAGTATATATTTATAAGTGGTCGGCGCGCCACATGATCCCATAGTATATACTTTATAAGTGGTTGGCGTGCCACACGATCCCAATTCATAACTCATAAGTGGACGGCGTGCCACACGATCCCATTTCATAATTAATAATACATATAATCTTTCTAGAGGAGGCCCCAATAGGGGAATTCAACAACATAATGATTTAACCCGGCAAGGGTACAACTAACAACCCAAATATCCCGGCAAGGGAGAATACATATAATGCTTAAATTCCGGCAAGGGAGCAACAACAATAATAGACTACGCATCCCGGCAAGGGAATAATCACAACGCTTCCTCTTTTAATCACTTATTTCTCAATTATCAATTCCCTGTTCGAGCCAACGCTCCAATAATATACCAATCACATTTCTTCCTCAACCATTCACATTATATGAAACTTATCAATTAAACAAGGAAGATGTATCACAAAAATCCGAGTCCAACACAATTAAGACTCACGGTTATGCTAGACTCCGGTGCATAGATAACCGTCACCATGCCTATACACCGTACTCCACATTTAGCAGATAGCAAATAACATCCTAGTCCTATTCCCTCAAGCCAAAGTTAGAACAAACACTTACCTCGAATGCTCCAAACTCAACTCAAGCCTCTAGTATAGCTTTACCCCTCGAATTCGGCTCCAACTCGGGCAAATCTATGAAATAACGACTTTACAATATTAATAATAGCTAAACAAACTAAACCCAATGCCTAAATATGAATTTCTAAGCTTTCTTCCCAAAATTCCAAAAAATCGACCCCGGGCACGCTTGGTCAAAACACGAGGTTCGAACCAATTCCATGTTACCCATTCCCCCACGAGCCCGGATATACAATTTGTTTTCAAATTCGACCCCAAAACGAGGTCTAAATCAAAAAAAATCGAAAAGCCCTAACTCTACCCTTTCCCCCAATTTCACCCCTAGATTACATGATTTAGGTTTAGAAACTCATTAATTAATGAAGGAAGATGAAGGAAATGAGTGGGAATTTACTTACCCAAGAAGCTTTGGTGAAGAAGTGCTCAAAAATTCGCTCAAGAGCTGTGGAGAAGAAGGACTCGTGTGAAATATGGACTAAATCCCGTCACTGTTCTGTTTTGGGGTATTTAAAATCACTGGGCAAAAATGCCCTATGCGATCGCATAGGGTCAGGAAATTTGACTACTGCGAACGCATATAAGAAACAGACCCCATTCCGGGTTTTTGGCTTTTATACTATGCGATCGCGAGGAAGTAATGCGATCGCATTGAACGAAGGGTGGCTGCTCTACGCGATCGCAGGAGACTATATGCGATCGCATTGAACAAACGGGGTACCAGGAATTTTAACTCTACGCGATCGCGGGGAAGCCTATGCGATCGCATAGCACTGGATAGCAGCATACCAGATACCACAGTCCTTTAATCAATTTTTATTTTCATTTTCCTTAATAATTTCAGAAAAATAATTTCATAGAAAAGTTCTTTTCTCGGGTTCTAGACCTCGGATTTCGACTCCGGGCACATGTCCGAGTCCCATATTTTTCTACGGACCCTCCGGGACCGTCAAATCACGGGTCCGGGTCTGTTTACCAAAAATGTTGACCGAAGTCAACTTTAATCATATTAATATCAAAATTCTTCAAATTTTTCACAGAATTCACATGTTTCAACATAAAAGCTTTCCGGCAACGCGCCCGGACTGCGCACACAAATCGAGACAACTAAAAGTGAGGTTTTCAAGGGCTCGGAAGCACGGAAAAAGAGAGAAAACCGGTGATGACCCTTTGGGTCCTCACACCCGAGGCCCCCGGGACCTCAACCAAAAGCACCAACGCATCCTAAAATATCATTCAAACTTGTTCCAATCATCAAAACACCTCAAACAACATCAAAACCATCAATTCACATCGAATTCAAGCCTAAGTTCTTTTAAAACTTCCGAACCACGCTTTTGATCAAAAACCCAACCAAACCACGTCCGAATGACCTGAAATTTTGCGCACTCATCCCAAATGACATAACGAAACTACAGCAACTCTCAGAATTCTATTCCGACCCTCGGATCAAAATCTCACCTACCAATCGGAATTCGCCAAAATACTAACTTCGCCAATTCAAGCCTAATTCTACACCGGATCTCCAAAACCACTTCCGATCACGTTCCTAAGTCACAAATCACCTAACAAAGCTAACCAAATCATAAAAACTCCGACCCGAGCTCATATACAAATAAGTCAACCCTTGGTCAAACCTCTCAAATTCGAAGCTTTCAACTGAGACTGTTCCTTCAAATTCATCCCGATTCTCCTGAAAATCAAAACCAACGATCTACATCAGTCACAATACATTACACGGGGCAAGTCATGCCTGGGAACTGGCGATCAAAGTGCAAAAGCTCAAAACGACCGGTCCGGTCGTTACATAACTTGAGCCAGTGCTCCTCGTTGTTCATAGGTCACAATTTCCTTAAACAATTTCAGAAAACAATTTTTACAAAAAAATTTATTTCTCGGGCTTGGAACCCCGAATTCGATTCCGGGCATACGCCCAAGTCCTATATTATCCTACGGACCCTCCGGGACCGTCAAATTACGGGTCCGGGTCCGTTTACCCAAAATGTTGACCAAAGTCAAATTTATTCATTTTAACATCAAAATTTAGCATTTTTCATAGAATTTCACATTTAAGCTTTTCGGCTACGCGCCCGGACTGCGCACGCAAATCGAGGTGACTCTAAACGAAGTTTTCAAGGCCTCGGAAGCACAGAATTCATTTAAAACAGGTGATGACCCTTTGGGTCGTCACATTAATTCACTAAAATAAGATATTAGTAATGCAAGTATTAAATAATGCATGAATTGTAACTAGTGAACTATTATAAGAGCATTAATTTACAATTTATAATGTGTTTTGTTTGGTTATTAGAATGTATTGTTTCAAACCTGAGAGTTATTTTAGTAGTTTTTATCTATTAATTATTACTTTTATATTTTTATTTTACCTTATACCTTGCATAAAATAATAGTATATAAATTTCAACGTAACTCGAGCAACAACAATGAGAATTAAAGAGTGTATGTTATAAATAGAATTTTATTTATGGTGAATGTCTATAGTTGGAGAGATTCTAAGGTTTATTGTTTGGTGGCTAAGTCACTTTCTCCCTATAAATAGAGGGTTCTTTTCATTGTAATTCATCTCAAAATTCAATAAGAATTCTCTCTCATTCTTTGCAATATTGTTCTTGTTCTTTTATTGTTTCATAACACGTTATCAGCACGACCGTCTCAAGAAGCTCTTTGAGAAGATTAAGGTATAACTTTTCTCCTCTTTTTAATTATGACTGACATTAGGAAAAGAAAGTTCGTTGCCCTTGAAATTTCGGGCAAGAACTATATGACATGGGTGTTGGATGCTGAAATCCATTTAGATACAATGGATCTTGGAGACGCCATTAAAGACAAAACTAAAGCATCCACCCAAGACTGTGCTAAGACCTTGATTTTCTTGCGCCAACACCTTGATGAAGGGTTAAAAATAGAATATTTTACAGTCAAAAATCCACTTGTTTTGTGAAATAGCTTAAAGGAAAGATATGACAGGAGAGATTTAATTTGTTATGAATCTGTCACTATGGACTGTTCCGTTAACTGATAATTACCTAACCATGGAAAGCCATTATAAATTCAATATCATACTTGGAATGAATATTTTTAAGATTCTGCACTAGACTCTTATCAATCGAATCATCACTTGTTAGTGGAGTTTAATTTTCTTCTCCAGAAAATTGAAGGTATGGAGTCTCCATACCTGTGTTGAATAGAGATAATTTTATTCATGGTCATTGAACTTTTGTGTTTGTTACCCAAAAGTCACTTTTCTTTTTTTTTTGTTACATAAAAATCATTCAACTTTGTGTTCATTACAAAAAAGTCATTTTTCTTTCTTTTATTACACAAAAGTCATTTTACTTTGCTCTAGTTATCACAAAAGTCACATTTTTACTTGAAAAGTCTATTATGCCCTTGATATTATATAAACCTTTATACTTATGTAATACCTTCTATATTATATACTATATAATATATTTTTAACTATGTATTTTATTTATAAATAAAATAACTTAATATTATTTTATTTTTTATATTATAATATATTCGTTAATTTAATTTTTTCTTAACGTTAATTTTCAAAATATTAGTAGCGTTATTAAATTTGTCAGTAACTTTAATATATATTAGTAGAGAAATAAATCTGCAAGTACATTTCTGTGAGAAAATTCGCAGGTAAACAAACAAAGAAAATGAGGGAAAAAATCATATGTTAATCTGAAGAAAAATTCCTAGGTACTACATGCGAATTTAGCTGGGGATATTTTCTTGGGGATTTACCTGGGCAATTGGTTATTTGGGAAATTACATTACTAGAAATTCGGGAAAAAAATCCAAAAAAATCGGCCAAAGTTGGTCGGTAGTGGCCAATAATCGTCCAAAACGCGACCATTAACGTGTGGTCGGTATTTTGAAGGTCGTAAGGGCATACCGACCAAAGTTGGTCGGAAACTACCGACCAACTTTGGTTGGTCAATTAAATTCAAAAAAAAGAATTGCTGAAAAAAAAGTTATTTTATAACGCTACTAATACATCTTGAAAATTAAAGTTAAGAAAAAATTAAATATACGAATATATTATAAAAATAATAAAAAAATAAAATAAAGTTATTTTATTTATAAATAAAATATCTAGTTAAAAATATATTATATAATATTTAATATAGAAGGCATTACATAAATATGAAGGTTTATATAATATCAAGGTCATAATAGATTTTTCAGGTAAAAATGTGACTTTTGTGATAACTAGAGCAAAGTAAAATGATATTTGTGTAACAAAAGAAAGAAAGTGACTTTTGTGTAATGAACACAAAGTTGAATGATTTTTACGTAACAAAAAAAAGAAAAGTAACTTTTGAATAACAAACACAAAAGTTCAATGACTATGGATAAAATTATCTCGTGTTGAATATACATTGACAGAAGCGTAAAATTGTCTAGTGGTTCAAAATCATAATTTTTAGTGAAGGTATAAGTGCATATGTTGACAGCATATTGAACTACTAACGAGATTCGCCTATTTGCACATAGCAAACCTTGAGTAGTGTTTCATGTTTGGTTAAGACTCTACTAGTTCACAATTGTAGTATTGTTTTAATAATCTTTACTCAGTTTTACAATCCAATCATACATGCTTACTTGTTCTGATTAGTAGTGATTGGTGAACCTTGTGATATTCTGAAGTGGCCTCTTCATTTCTCATATTAAAGGAATTTTACATTTGTACTAACTTGTATATTAACAAATAATAAGCTATGGAACTTAACAAAACAAATTGTACTAATTTCAGCGTATATAAAAATTCATTTTCTGACATCAGTATCTTCCACAATTAACCTTGGCATGATGAAACTAATGATGCATGAGATTTAATTATGAATTGTTGGTTCGTTTAATTATTGAGAAGACTGAGAAAATATGGATCTCTCAAAGCAAACTTGGATTAAAGTTTAATTGTAAAAATATTTCTTTAGTTGATTCATGTACGACACATACAATATTCAAAAAGAAGAAATATTTCTCTCATTTAAGTATGTGTAAGGCAGATGTTATTACAATTTCTGATAGTAATAAATTAATTGAAGGCTTTGAAAGAGCTACTACAACTCTGCCTAAGGAAATAATACTTATCATAGAGAATGCAATGTTCTCTTCCAAGTCCAAAAGGAACTTGTTGAGTTTTAAAGATATCCGCCGAAATGGATATCATATTGAGACAATAGATGAGAATAATCTTGAATATCTCATCATTACCAAGAATGTCTCTGTCCAAAAGAGGGTTATTGAGAAGTTCCCATCTTTATCTTGTGGCCTGTATTGGACAAGAATTAGTGCAATTGAGGCACATTCTTTTGTAAACCAAAAGGTAACTGATTCCAATACTTTTGTACTTTGGCATGATTGATTGGAACACCAACCCTGGATCAATTATGATGCGACAAATTATAGAAAACTCAAATGGGCATCCATTAAAGAATTTAAAGATTCTTTTAAATAATGAATTTTCTTGCACTTCTTGTTATCAAGGCAAGTTAATTATAAGACCATCACCAACAAAGGTTGGGATTGAGTCCCCTGCTTTTTTAGAACGTATACAAGGGGCCATTTGTGGACCTATTCACCCACCTAGTGGGTCGTTTATATATTTTATGCTCTTAATAGACGCATCTTCTGGATGGTCTCATGTGTGCCTATTGTCATCTCGCAACCTCGCGTTTGCAAAAATTAATGGCATAAATAATTTGATTAGGGCGCAATTTTCCGATAATCCAATTAAGTCTATTAGACTTGATAATGCTGCTGAGTTTTCATCCCAAGCATTTAATGATTATTTCTTATCAATTAGGATAAAAGTGGAACATCTTGTAGCTCATGTTCACACTCAAAATGGCCTTGCAGAGTCTTTAATTAAACGTCTGCAATTGATAGCAAGGTCGTTAATCATGAAAACGAGGCTGTCCACTTTTATTTGGGGTCACGCCATTTTGCATGCAGCAATGCTTGTTCGTCTCAGACCGAAAAATTATCATAAATATTTCCCGTTGTAATTAGTTTTGGGTCATGAGCCTAATATATCCCATTTGAGAACTTTCGGATGCGCAGTATATGTGCCTGTAGCACCGCCATATCGCACCAAAATGGGTCCCCAAAGAAGGTTAGGAATATATGTTAGATTTGAATCGCCCTCCATTATTCGCTACCTCGAAACATTAACGGGAGATTTGTTCACTGCACGATTTGCAGACTGTCAATTCTATGAGACACTTTTCCCAAAATTAGGGGGAGAAAATGGTGAAACCAAACGGAAAATTTTGTGGAAAAATCCATCATTGTCTCATCTTGATCTACGTGCCTCTATTTGTGAAAAAGAGGTGCAAAAGATTATTCATTTGCAGAGAATAGCAAATCAAATGCCAGATGTATTTACGGATATGAAAAGGATAACAAAATCACATATCCCTGTAGAGAATGTTCCAATCCGTATTGATATCCCTATTGGACAATCTTCTAGTGTCATAGCTACTGAGTCGAAAGCACGCCTAAAACGTGGCAGACCATTGGGTTCCAAAGATCGAAATCCTAGAAAAAGGAAAATCAATGATCAAAATGACACTACGAAAGAGTCTCATGAAGAAATCCACGATTTAATAAATTCTGAGATTCATGAGGAACCCAATGAGCCTGAGACTCAAGAAAATAAGGAACTATCAATAAATCCAATCGATATTGAGACAAATTTGAATCGATTGGATATAGTGGTGGATTATGTCTTTGCATATAATGTTGCATCTAGCATTATGCAAGATAATGAGGATCTTGAACGTCAATCTGTTGGAGAATGTCGACAAAGACGTGATTGGCCAAAGTGGCAAGAAGCAATCCAATCAGAGTTGAATTCACTTGCAAAACGTGAAGTTTTTGGGCATGTAGTCCAAACACCTAATGGTGTTAAGCCTATTGGCTATAAATGGGTTTTTATACGCAAGAGGAATGAGAAAAATAAGGTACAAAGATATAAGGCACGCCTTGTTGTACAAGGATTTTCACAAAGGCCTGGTGTCCATTATAAAGAGACATATTCACCCGTTATGGATGCTATAACGTTCCGTTATCTCATTAGTTTTGTTGTTCATGAAAAGCTTAACATGCATTTAATGGATGTGGTTACCGCCTACCTTTATGTCTCACTTGATATTGAGATATACATGAAAATTTCCGAGGGATTTAAAATGCTTAAAGCACATAATTCAAAGTCCCGAGAAATGTTTTCAATCAAATTGCAGAGATCTTTGTATGGTCTAAAGCAATCCGGACGAATGTGGTATAATCGTCTTAGTGAGTATTTATTAAAGGAATGTTATATAAATGATGCCATTTGTCCATGTGTTTTTATAAAGAAAACAACATCGGAATTTGTTGTACTTGCCGTATATGTTGATGACATAAACCTTATTGGAACTCCTATAGAACTCCAAAAGGCAATTGATTATTTAAAGAAGGAATTCGAGTTGAAAGATCTTGGAAAGACAAAATTATGTCTTGGTTTGCAAATTGAACATTTGGCAAACGAAATTTTTGTTCATCAAGTTGCCTACATAGAAAAGGTATTGAAACAGTTTTACATGGATGAAGCACATCCATTAAGTACTCCGATGGTTGTTCGATCACTTGATGTGAATAAGGATCCATTCCGACCTCAAGAAGAGAATGAAGAGCTACTTGGTCCTGAAGTACCATATCTTAGTGCAATTGGTGCACTAATGTATCTTGCTAACACTACAAGGCCTGACATAACCTTTTCAGTCAATGTCTTGGCAAGATATAGCTCTGATCCTACAAGGAGACATTGGAATGGAATCAAACACATATTACGTTATCTAAGAGGAACTACCGATATGGGCTTATTTTATGGTAATAATTGCAGTCCTGATCTTGTTGGTTATGCCGATGCTGGATATTTATCCGATCCACGCAAGGTCGATCTCAAACAGGTTATGTGTTTACCTGTGGAGGCACTGCCATATCTTGGCGATCGACTAAGAAATCAGTTGTGGCTACTTCATCTAATCATGCTGAGATAATTGTTATTCATTAAGCAAGTCGAGAGTGTGTGTGGTTGAGGTCTATAATACATCTTATTCGAGACAAATGTGGTTTGAAATGTAACAAAATACCCACTATTTTGTACGAAGATAATGCAGCATGCATAGCCCAATTGAATGGAGGATTCATAAAAGGAGATAGGACAAAGCATATTTCACCAAAGTTATATTTCACACATGATCTTCAAAAGAACGGTGATATTAATGTGCAACAAATTCGTTCAAGTGATAATATGGCTGATTTATTCACAAAATCTCTATCGACGTCAACCTTCAAGAAGCTAGTACACAAGATTGGGATGCGAAGGCTCAAGGATGTGAAATGATGCTCTCATCAGGGGGGGTTTAATACGCGTTGCACTCTTTTTCCCTTATAAGGTTTTGTCCCATTGGGTTTTCCTGCAAGGTTTTTAACGAGGCAACCAAAAAGCGTATTGTTAGATATGTGTACTCTTTTTCCTTCTCTAGAATTTTTTTTCCATTGGATTTTATTTTAGTTAAGGTTTTAACGAGGCACATTATCTGTTGAATGGACATTCAGGGGGAGTGTTATAAATAAAATTTTATTTATGGTGAATGTCTATATTTAGAGAGATTCTAGGGTTTATTACTTGGTGGCTAAGTCACTCTCTCCCTATAAATAGAGGGTTCTTTTCATTGTAATTCATCCCAAAATTCAATAAGAATTCTCTCTCTTTCTCTGCAATATTGTTCTTATTCTTTTATTGTTTCATAACAGTGTAAAAGTAATGTTGAATTTTAGATAAGTATCAAGTAGCTAATGACTGTATTGCTAATGCTAAATTTAATTAATTATCTTTTGTAAACATATGAAGTTTACGAGACTAAAGTACATATTAAATTTTTTTTTTTAAAAATTAATGCATATATGCCTTCACTCGGGCCTCAAAAAAGCAGAGAAATGTTGAAGTGACGTCCAAGCCCTAAAAATATCAATTCCAAATCAAGATTAATTATTTAAATCCACCATGATTTTTTAAGTTGAGGAACTTACATAGAACCCTTTAAAGACTTATTTATATTTTCTACAACTGCTTAAAAAATAATTACTTTTAGTACAATTTATTTTAAAATCTTACCTTTTTAATTAAATTATGTACAACTTTTCATATCCTAAAATCTCCTCCTTGAGATTCTCTCTCACTTAAAAGATCTCCTTCTGGTTCTCTCTCACCTATCCCTACCCCCCCCCCCCTCCCCCCTCTTTTCTTTGTCCCATATATTCTGTGTAGGTCAAAATGCATAAAAAATACACTGCTCAGAAAATCATGGACAGTGTTGGTAGAGACAATGTTCAGATTGAAGAAATTTCAGATTCATCTGTTGAAAGAACTAATTTTTTGTCAATATCTCATAGTTCTGGTGCACCAACATCGCATGCCAACCATCACCCTAATTCTCATTATCAACAAGTTACATATGGAAGAAAAGGAAGATAAAAGAATTTCTGAAAAAAAGCACGGCAGAGATGAATCTGCGAAGATGATTTGCAAGGGTAAATCTGTAGTGTTTGACGATGATGATGATTTCTGTTTGGATTCGATTAAGAAACATGCATTTTCATTTCTAAATTATAGAAGATTTTTATTTTTTCTCCCTTAGAGCCCCCGTAAACCATCCAAAAATCACTAAAAGCTTGGGAATTTTGCAGAGGGAAGTGTTTGCTTTGCCCAAGTCTTTTTGACAATGTATTATTTTATATTATATATATACTATATATTACGTTATTGTATATTTTAATCATCTATACATTTTATTATATACATTTAATAATATATACATTATATTCATTTCCCCCAAGTTTGCATTTTTTTGTATCTCTCCATCAGCAAAATGTCTTTACTTCACCAAAGTTTTTATATGATGTATTATTGTGTGTATATATATATATATATATATATATATATATATATATAATACACTGCATCCCACTGCAAAATCAGAAGAGGCGTCGTGCATGAATTGGTCGATGGCCGATTCCAGGACTAGGAACTGACTCCAAATTGTGATTCGAGTGACCTTTTTTGCTTGGTGAAGAAGGTGAGATTTTGCCTTTGGGAAGGGCATTTAATAGCAAATTGGCTTCTCGAGAAGGAGCAGAATCAGCCTTCTTCTTATCCGTGTTGTTCAAAAGTTTTCTTGCTTCAAAACATGGTGCAGTACAGACTACAAGAATAACCAAAGCAATGAAAAGCGTCATTACAAAACGAGCCATTGTTACTTTAATGAGAGGGTAATATCAAGTTCGTGGGATGGAGACTGATGAAATGGAAATGGTGGCAAAAGAAAAATTGAAGTTGTTGGAATTATGAAGAAAATTGAAAGGAAAAAGAAGAGGGATTTATAGGAAATAAAAAGAAGATATGCTAAGAGAGGCGTGAGGGTCAAGTTAGTTGTGCATGGTCAAGATATATTAAATGTTTAAAATATATTCTACGAATATTTTGGGAGACCTGGGATCGATTCCCCTCACCAGCAGCCTCCTCAGTCAGAGCTCATTGCACCGTGCGTACCTAGTGCGATTTACATCTCCTGTGTGGTTTGCGTGCTATTACACAGTGAGCGGGTTGCCCAATGTGCACCCGAAGGATAGCGACTGCGAATTTCCCTGAGAATTTTCCCCAAAAAGAAAAGGAATATTTTGCTTGTGTTTCCTTCTAAGTATCGTAGAAATTGGCCTCGTGGAATTTGGGTAGGTACAGATGAACTAAACTAAGCCGCCAGCATTTGCTGTCCCCCATCCATGTTCAAAAGTACACTTTGCTGGCCCAGGGACGAAACTAGTGGTGCAAGAGGGTTCATTAGAACTTCTTCTGTAAANTATACAAAATAACTATTGCCTACCAAACATGGTATAAGTTATGTTACCCCTTATACATGAATAACCTTTCTTCTAACCAGCTACCAAACGACCTCTCATTGTATAGTATCCCTTTACTTCATCTGATGTATACATT
>NW_017671579.1:176701-198361 GCF_001879085.1 Nicotiana attenuata | reverse complement strand
GTATACATTGGGGGGGGGGGGGACCGAGGTATACAACTAATAAATACCGTATACAATATATGATATAATATAAACTTATATGACATTGGTATAAGTATACAACACAACATACCTTTTATAGTAGAATACCACTTTAGTTTATCGGATGTATATTACTAATCAATATAGTATACAATACATTATATAGTATAAAGTTATATGACACTTGGTATATATAATATGCAATACATCATATCTTTGTTACATGTTATATATTGATTATGATCTATTTTGTTCCGTTTTTTTTTTTGGTACTTTTTATTTAAAGATTATTTCTCCTACTACTAGAGAAGGTGAATTTGATAAAGAATGGATTGTTTATTGAGAATGTGGTGGAGAAGGAGAATACAAATAAAAAGGCAATGGATAATTTTTTGTATTAAGTTTCCTTATTTATAGGAATTGTGATGGAGTATTTTTAGGGAACAATTAAATTTATTAAATATGTTTGATATTCAGTTTCCTCGTTTATAGGAAGCTACCGTATTTAAGAGCTATTTCCTTTATTCTTTTACGGTGTTTAAGTTGTAAGATATGTTAGTTACTTTATAGTTGTAGATTAAGAAATATTTTGTAGTTGTAGATCAGTGACAACAACAAAAGCCAGTAAAATAATATCAGCATCGTAAGAGTAACAGAAAATAGATGAAAAAGCAATAACAATAACCAGTAATAATGTCATCACCCTACATAAACCACTAACAACCAAGGCGAACATTATCAGCCTAACCTGCCCCAGGTACAAAGTAGAAAAATGCTGGCCTCCCTCCTAACCTACAACCCTAATGCTCAATCTCCACAACTTCCTATCAAGAGTCATGTCATCGGAAATCTGAAGTCCTGCCATGTCCTACCCGATCACCTCACCCCAATACTTCTTAGGCCGCCCCCTACCTCTCCTCGTACCTGCCAATTGTTATTACACTGTATTTGTAAAATAAATTCTGGAAATATAAATGAATATAAACAGTAATGAATATAAACAGAAATGACATAAACCAATTCGAGCCCACTGAATTCACAGTGTTTCCTTAAGGAATTTAATCCCCTCCTAGTACCCAAGGTTATGGATTATTTCCTCCCAGGATAGAACGAATTACACACTGGTGTAGTGGTACTTCAAACCCCAGTGTTTCAGCGAACACAAAGTTCGGTAGCAAATCACACTTACTTTTTGCTTTGTTTTGATGCTAAAAGTATGCAGAAGAAGGAGAGGAAACTCAGAAAATTGTAGTTAAAATTCTGAGCAGAATAGTGTTGTATTTATAGCCAAAGTTGGGTCTCTTCAGAATGGCTGTTTATGCAAAACGCCCACAACATAAATGCCATTACATAAATGGCCATTTACTCAATAATAAAGAGGGAAAATAAAGAGGGAAAATTGAAGAGGGTAGTTACTTTTCTGTTACCAAAACAGAAAAACGGATTGGATTTAATATTAATATTTAATATTAATATTTTGTTATTAAAACAAATATTTAATAACATTTCTGTTAATATTTTACTATTAACAAATAAATTTGGTCCAAAAAGTTAATCAATCAATTGACCAAATCCGAAGCCGAAGCCGGCCGAAGCCGAAGCCGAAGCCCGAGCCGAGCCGAGCGACGACGACGATGGCGCGAGGCTTGCCTTCTTCTCAACTCTTTAAGAGCTAGAAGAAGAGCAATTGCTTATATACCCATAAAAAACCTCTTCCTCTTCCAATATGGGACAATGCCCATTTGCCAAGGGAGGGGGAACTTAAAATTTCACTCAAAAATTTCATTTCCCTCCATTTCCCATTCACCCTCTTTTAAGTATTTAATATATTAATTAAATACCTTAAAAACCCAACACCAATGCCAACAGCTCACACCTCCTAACTAGGGCGTCTAGGCTTCTCCTCCACACGTGCCCAAACCATCTAAGCCTCGCTTCCCGCATATTGTCGTCCATGGGAGTCATCCCACCTTCTCCCGAATATCTTCATTCCTAATCTTATCCAGCCTAGTGTGCCCGCACATCCATCTCAATTATCCTCATTTTTGCCATTTCATCTTCTGGATATGAGAATTCTTGGTTGCCCAACACTCAGCACCATAAACTTCATGACAATGTCCTGGAATATCATTTGTAAAATTTTGAACTCTATGATAATGACTACTTTTCAATTGGAAAGTAGCTTTATGTAAATTTTATTTGCCGCAACTTCAAACGAAGCAAGCCACAAAGTCATGCCATATGTCAACCGCCGTGACATGACAAATCATATTAAAAAAAACTAATGAGAACGCGCCCTAAATGGAAAGGTTATGAATAGGCCGGCTAGCTTATTGTTTTCAAACAAAATTCTCAAAGGATGAAGTGAAAGATACTGAATTCATATATTTATACATAAAGTTTCAGTCACAACTTCAAAAACTAACTCAACACAGTCTTTCTCTTTGTTAAGCATTCAATATCTTTCTTGTTGGCACAAAGAAGCATTCCATCCTTCAAAAAAAAGTAATTTATTCCTATTCAAGAAGTTTTTTCAGTAAAATGACAGAGTTTATTACTTTCCTGATGTTGTTTCTGAATTTATTTTCATTTTGTAAGTCCCAGAAACCTGGACCTCAAGATTATGAATTTATGTTACTGGTATACCTTGGGCACCAACATATTGTCATAACAAAAATTGCTTCGCTAACCCCCTCGAAGAATATTATTTGCATAGCTAGAATATTATTTCCAATCAGGTTCTCAGCTCTAGAGTACCTACTACCTATACATACAGTACCTTCATATTCTGGTCTGAACTGATGAAAAATACTGTGGCGGAACTGGAGCTAGGGAGTACTACTTTACGGGCAAAGTGCACCAGTAGCCATTTTAAGTCTGCTATTTAAAATAATCCATAATTTACAATGTATTTTATGATTTAGCCAATTCACCCAACTAGCTACCGGTAAGGTAAAGTATCTGAACAATTTTTGGGATAACTTCAGCCACTGCTAGCATTTCAGTCCTTAAATATTTTTTTAAAGAACTAATTGAATTGTCTTTTAAAGCCCATTTATGCTTAATCGGCTTAGTAAAAAAGAACGACCAAATGGAGCTCATGGATATGGCTTAGCTACACTTCTTTACATAAGAAAATCCAAACAGAAAGCCCCAATACTACTGATTTTGCACAAGATCCTACCTCTTGTTTGAAGAAACACTTCACTTCAATTGATAACTTTCAATAAAAGCTGAGATGGGAGTCATGGGACTTTGGTCCTTGGTTCAACGGAATGTCCATTCTGCCTGGTGCATTATCATACGCCGTATTGAGTAAAATTTAAGCATCCAAAAAGGGAGAAAGGAAAAAACAGGCTCAAAACAAGATGCTCACAAATGAATGGAAAAGTTCAACAAAATGGAGAGAACAGGGGAATCACAATGAATTTTTATTAAATATATAGTTTTCCTTATAAGGGTGTGAAGCCCATCTATACAAAAATCATTTGGGGCTAAACACCCAATGATCGCAATCACAAGGTGCTAATTTCAATGCTGTTTGATTACTGTTATCACTTAATACAACATTTGAGGCCTATCACAAAGAAAATGTGCACAAAATGCTGTACATTAGGTGGTGGCAACTGCTTCCAGATAGCTGAGTATCGCAAGCAGCATGTTTGGATGGTGCTATATTCTGCCATTCTTTATATTCTACAAGTTGAGGCTCAAAGAATCCTGCCACGGATACTGCTATAATAACTACTGAAGAAAGATCCATTTTTTCCTCTTCAAAAAATGAAACACCAATCAGGTACTCCAATGATATAGCTCGTGTCCGTCTTGAAGACTTAATGTGCTTCATTTCACCCTGAACTCCAATACAAATGAACCAAGAAGGTTATTACCAGACAACAAAACCAAACTTCCGGGAAAATGATGTAAGGGAAAAACATAAAACCGCCATTATATTAGACAACAAGAGTAAACAATACAAGTACTTGGTACTACATTTAAGAATTGGGAGATAGAAAGGGAGGACACTTCACTTGCAAAAGAGCAGGATCTTGAGTACAAATGCAACAATTCTTAACAAGTGAAATAATCAGACCACTTCCATACCCTCATCTCAGGTAATTCCACCTAGACTGGGATTCATCAGTTTGATTATTTAGTCTGGTCCAAATTAAGATGGACCGTGCCCTAGTATGGCTCTGGAACAAGATGTTATTGCATGACATCCATCTGGAGATTGATGCTCAAAACTCCTAGGAAAAATGCCTTCATCTTGCTATATGTGATCTATAGAATTGCTATAAATTTGCCAATTCATGTCCCTGACTTGCAGCAGCACTGCTTCTCTTGGCTAAGCACGCTAACAAACTGTTTACGAGAATCATTTTGCTACTCACAGATCAAACGAATGATGAAAATAAACTGGGACACATCAATTTTCTATCCTGCAAACTGACATCTTAAACCTTTGGTGGGACCCTACTGCATATTGGTGAACTTCTCCATTTCACCCTTGGAGACACAGAGCAAAATAAATATACAAGCCCCTAGCAGGCAAGGCCATCTGCTATTCATTAACATTTGAAAGAATGACCAACACTGTTCAATTGGGGAATTAACAATTCAACATGTTGTTAAGTTGTTTCGCAAAACAATTCCAAATTTAACATTTTAATGTTCATCTGTAGAGGGATTTTGGGTTGATACGTAATCATTAGGTTCCCTGGTGAAGCATCTGTTATGGCTTCTAGGTTGAGATATTTGCTCAAGCTTGCATCTAGTGCAGCTTCTTGAGGGCAGAGCACGGAGTACATGAAATAAAGATCAGTACAGTAAATACCCTTAGAGGGGCAGCAACAACAAAAAGGAAAGAAACAGGAAAATGAACTCATACATAATAGTTCACTGCCAGGAAACTAACAATAGACTCAAACCATATGAACTTTTTTCCATGAAAGACCTAGAAGCATACCTCAACTCGGCATCACCTTCAGTGATGATATTGTTAAATTTACACTGCAGCCCTGAACTGCAAATTCGCTATGTCACAGAAGCTTTGGATTTCGAATTCCTCGGAAAGCTAGTCTTACGAAGTTGAGGATTTTCTATTGAATAAATAAGAAGACTTCCATCCTTGGTCCCAGCAATAAAGCATTCTTCTGGTGTCACAGTTAGTGAAGTTACTATTTTCCCGATTCCATTGTACTTGCCCACAATCTCAAGTGAGTTCATAGAACGTACAATGATCTGCCCTTGATCTCCAGCACAAACCAAGAACTCACCACAGCTACTCAGTTCAAGACAGTTCAGGCGGCCATTGGATTCCGAAGACGAAATGTGTTTCCCATTTATAGAATAGAGGTGCAAACTAAGATCATCATCAGAATAAAGAACAATCCTCCCATGACGTGATGCAACAAGCTTTGACAATGGACTGCCATATGGATGCCGTAGGGATCTAACATATCTCCCATCCCGTAGCGTATGGAAAACACAAGTTCCATCTTTTGATCCACTTATAACTATATCAAGCTCAAGACTCGCATACAAGCACGTAATAACGTCATCATGACCACACAAAATATGGGAAGGGGTTTCGGCAACGATGCAATCTTTTCTAGGGATCTCTGCTTGAGTATGCTTTACTCGTTTTTCAGGGGTTCTAATCCGAAAAATCTCCCAGATCATTACTGTTGTATCGTAACTTCCAGTAGCCAGGATGCTTCCATCAGATGTAACTGCAAGAATTAATAATGGTTCAGAACTTAGCGTTACTGAAAAATATAGAATAACTAAGAAATATTATCATTCCAGTGACGTAACCAGACAATATATATTTGATAAAGAAAATAACTTTACGGATGTTGGAAAAAGAAAACTCCTGTATACAAGAAATATACCCAAAAAGTAGAGAACCTATACAAAAATGCGGTTCTCTACAAAAGACAGGATACAACAACTACGCATCAGTCCCAACAACTTGGGGACAGATATGTTTCTGTACTTAAGCTCAAATCATGTCATCATCATGCCGAAATGATAAAAGTGAAAAAATAATATAAATATATATAAAATAACAGTGATGATGATGATAATAATAATAATACTAAACGTTTTTTATATTTTACTGGCACGTAAATCTATGATAAGGTCAAAATACTCCTAGAAAAGCAATGGTTCAAAATCAACGTACTAACAAGACCAAAACTTATTCCAACTGATAGAAAAGAGGATTGCTTTTGAGAAGTTTCTTTTTTTCTTTTAGATGGGTAGGATACTTATTGCAAACTCTGAAGACTCGCATCAACTGTCGAGGCTATAACTGTTACTCTTCGATAATCTTCATCCTAGACAGTTGGTAAAGATCTAAAAGTCATCAAAACAAAGAGATACCAATTTAACATTCGGAAGGTGACTATTTTTTCTTGGTAGAGGAAGCCAAGGACCAAAAACAAGAAAAAGTTTCAGAACTGTGCCCTATCCTGCTCCTAGTAATGAATATTGTCCATCATGTGAGATCATTCTTACTGCCTCTTAGAGGGAATAAACAAAATGGAAATAAATATTCACAGATAAATACACTGCCTTCAAAAGTTACGGAGCTCTACTCCACATTGATTGTTCCTCTTTGCCAAGATTGAACAACAAGTGTTTGATATTTTGGTATTCTTCAACGTCAAAAATTTGTTAATTAACTGTACCGACATGATAGGAAACACACCCCTCAACTTTGGCATAATAACTTAGCCTGTTCTCATATAAATACTCAGTACTATCCAGTTAAAAAATTCTCAGTTCCTAACTGATTCACTGCACTATAAGCAAATAAGGATTGTAGTATAACTATTGTTCCCTAATCTCGATTAATTCCACGCGGTACCTGTTACCTCCAACCAGCACATATATAAGGTAACTCTGTCCATCAAGGCTTGGACAGATGAGAAGATATCGCCTAGTGTTGTATAACTACTGTTTTATCAGGTGCAATAAAAGCTTTGCCTTCTTACTTTAAAGTCCTTATTCCCAAAATATGCAATTTCATTTATTAGAAATCTCACAAGCCTATTACTCCCTCTTTGGATCAATATAATTTAACATAGGTGCAGGGTGGAGACTAACGTTACATGGTTTGTGCATTATGAAGAAAAGATTAATTGGGAAATCAAGAAGCTTGGGATAGATGACAATGACAAGATGTGATGATAAAATATCGGAACAGCTGTTCAGTTGTTTTGCTTATTCCCCATGAATTCAAAACAATTTTTAACTATAGGATGAGAAGCCCTACTTTCCATTTTTGCCTGTTTCCTATGAAACAAAAAATGGAAAAAGCTAAGCAAGAGATCAAGAATCAGGAGACAGGAGTATTATCAAAATTACTTGCTCCACCATAATATATTTATTTACCATTTTTTAACATGTCGCTTTGCACAAATTTTCAACAGAAAGATACTATAAGCACCCAATTAAACAAGTCAGAGGTCTGCAATTTTAAATGGACAAGTAATCCAATGCCAGGAAGGTCTGGCTAATAGTTGGTTTATAGAAGATGCCAAGTACAAGAATGGTACTTTACATCCTTCGAACAACAACAGGATTTTCTGGACTGCTAAGTCAGTCTAATGTCAATGCTCTCAGTTCCTAATTACTATCCCATGACAAGAATCATTTAGAAAATTCATGCTTCCGGCGCTCATCTCATATAGGTTCTCAGCTTACTTCATTTTTCGAGACACTCGGTGTGTAGATTTGTTAGTGAGAAGCTCCAACCAAGTTGCCACATATTACAGTCATGAAAATTACCTGCAATGCAGCTCACAACATCTTTATGTTGTCTAACGCTCTGCACCATTCTGCCATCAGTTAGCGATATAACCTGAAAGCTGTTTTCACAGGTACCACATGTTATCAAAAAATTTTCAGATGTTGTTGATAATGTTCCAAAGCATTGTGCTGCAAGCTCAATATTTTCAGCCAAAGGACTCCCAATTTTCCGAGGGGGAAGAACATCAGAACCAATCCCGAAAAAAGGATCCTGCAAGAAAGTTAAAAATGACTTCAAATCTGACTAACTAATCATAATGCTTGACCTTGTTATTGCTCTAAAACTTACCTGTGAGCCAGAGAAGGTGAAGTTCCCACCGGATTGCAACTGGGTGGTCACCCATGTCTTAACCGACATGGTGAGGCCCTGGTTCACAAGGACAATGTTTGAGTCCAGCACATTAACATACAGAGTAGCTGACGAAGAACTGCTTCCGCATGAAGCAATTGATGTTAGGTTAATAGAACCAGGAGCAAATCGTAGAGGATGGGCAATTGGAATTGGAGGTCCTCTTCTAGGATGTTTCTTCCGGAAAAGTTGAATTGGTGATTGACCAAAGTTGGCAATTTGATCTTCTATTGCCGACCTTTGCAATTCATCATCCATGGTATCCAGATCCACAGCCCCTTCATATGTCAAATAATAAAAAATATTTGCTGCCTGTATGACAATATCTCCAAAAATTCAGTGAATTCAAAACCTGCAACTGGTTCTAGAATTAATTGATGTTAAAGCTGATTCCCTATACCTCAACTGCTGGTTTTCCCCGCTGCTTGTAACCAAACACTAAATCAATCCAGTGGTGGAGATTTGAGCTCACATATTCGCTTTCAAGGGCTTCTCTGTTCTTACAAATAAATTCCTCGGGAGAACCCTGTACATGCATTTGAAAATTAAATAGTAAAGAAAATAGGAGAACCCTGTACATGCATTTAAAAATACATTAAATAGTAAAGAAGAAAAAAGAACATCACAAGGGTTAGCTCCACAAAAACAGCACTAAGAGGGTGCCCACTTATATACAAGTGACTGGGTGCCCACTTATATACAGGTGACAAAAGAGCCAATCAATTTTGCTCCAGGAGGGAACTGGGAAATTCAAGTAACAAGTCCAAAAAGCCAAAAGAGATAAACATTTACATTTCAGTCTATGCACTGCAACAGCCTTGTTTTCAAGACATCTACAGTTCATCTTTTCCCATACTCGTAGTATGCATGCTAATACGGTGTTCCATAATAAACTCTTTTGCATATCTATCTTATTACTAGTGTTATTACAAGTTACTGCTTCTCAAGCGATGCGAAGCGAGGGGATTAGTGCCTCATAGGTGAAGGCATGCGCTTCAGAGAAGGAAAACACAACCACTCTGCATATTTTCAGACTAACGTAGACTTTGAATTCCCTATCTGCTCGATCCGGTGTTATCAAAGGAGAAAAGCGCAAAACTCTTTGACGTCCGTTGGGGCTTTAAGCGCAAAGTGCAAATAAAGAGTGGGCATGAATAACAAATATATGTGTGTAGTCCAAGACTAATAATTATAAGCATGAGTAACAAATATATGGACAAAGAAATTGAATTTTTTTTACGATAAAGCGAAATATCATAGATGCAAAGAAAGTTGAAGTTGCAGATTATCTGTTTCTCTCTCTGGCTAAGGTCGAACTACAAGATCAGGAGTTTACTCTTGTTGGAATTCTGGGGAGTTGGTGGCTTTTGCCCCTATCTTCATGGCAAGAGGCGTCATCTATGCTTAAGAGCAAAATTTTGAAGAATTTAAGCTAAGGTGAGCTGCTAATTAGATCAGATCGAGTTAAATTTATCTTTGTTGTAGGTAATTATATTTTCTCTGTAGATCCGATAGAAAACATGGAAGGCAATCTATGTTCATACTTCGAGTGCACCAGAATTAGATGATTTGTTCGTGATTTTTGCTTTTGAATTCTACTTCACTTGTATCTTCAGAACTAGTTCATTTGGGTCCAAAAAGAGTTATAACCAATAATGATTGTAAAATATCCCTCTAATAGAAGGTAGAATTATTATCTTCAATATTAATGAGCCACAGAACATTCCAGCACTCAACTATGAACCGTATTCAGTTTACTGTTCTCTCAATTCTTTACACACTGGTCAGTCACTATACGAGGAGATATTTTTCTTTGGCTCCATTTATTTTTCCGGAGGGTCAACCGGAAACAGCCTCTCTGCCTTCTTAAAGGTAGGGGTAAGGACTGCGTACACTCTACACTCCCCAGACCCCACTTGTGGGACTACCAACATGTTTTGCGCCTCGCTACAAGGCTTAAGCGCGCCCTTGACTACACTGTTAAGAGCTTAAATAAAGCGCTACTTACGCGAGATGGAGCGCACTACCTCACTTAACCAATTTCAGGGCTTAAGCGTGCCTCAAATGAGCCTTCAACAACACTAAATTGAACCATGATAAGCCCCTGTTTATTTGCACGAACAGAGAATATCATTTTACGGTGTTCAAATGATTGATATTCAGGGTCTATGGCTTTTTTCCCGTTTCTCTAAAGCCAAGAGACAAGAAACAAGTAAAGCCAAAATTCCATGAAGTTGTTTGGGTGCATAACAAACTAATGAACTCAATTTGAAACCAAATTATGATGGATTGAGCACATTTTTGCTACTTTAAAATGATACTCCAGGTTTAAATAGTAGGAACTGAAAAATCAGAATTCTGACTGCGCATTTGCTGCAAACTGCTCTTCTTATTGCTTTCTCCAAAGACTACTAGTTCCATCCAAAAACTAAGTTGTACTTTCCCATTTTATCACTCACACTCCATCTCTAGATTCCCTTCTTATATATGTTTCACATGACAAAGACCCTTTTCATGGATGTAGGGTCGACTTATGGATATAAATGGGTTGAACTGAACAATGAGAAACTCTGTTCTATTTGTACCAACAGTTCAACATATCGATTTATGGTTTTCGAATGATTCATTTCAGGCCTATTTTTTTCCTTTCCTCTAAACGAAATACAAAAACGAGAAAAGCCAAAATTAGTTCCTTTCCATATAAAATTGATTCTCCGTAGAACAGTTAAGCTCACTTCCAAGTTAGAGGAGAGGAGCACCTGACATCGTTATTTGATGACTAATGAAAAGAGTAGAAGAAACTTAACTTTTTCCTAACCCAGCCATACTTCTTAGATTTGCAGGCATCATCCATATAATAAATCCCCTTATAGATATATTCCATGCCCAACATCGGGTGTACAGGAGCATCAGAAATGTTTAGAAAAGTCCTAAACTATTCCACCCACTATTTTAATGTTTTGAGCTGGATGCTTAAACTCTTTCACATGTTATCAGAGAAACTCTTTTGGTTAACCTTGCTCTCTTACCCGCAAATTCAATCATTAATCCATACGTGAACAATTGACTAGTTACATTTTAAGGAATGTCTTTGAGATATCTAACACCTTACTTTGGGTATATAGGCACATCCAAAGGGGTTAATAGACACATGTATTATGCCACTCATTGCTTTAAGCTTCTATACACTGGAGACACAAATTTGAAGATTTAAATCCTCTTTGAAATGGGTCTTTATTCCAATCCCTGCATATCAGGAGAGCTTTTTGTATATGATAGCCCACAAAAACATGCTATAGCAATCATCTGTGTTGGGCTGGAGTCTGGTTATAGGCATAGAGAACCTCTTATAATTTGCTTCCAGTTCCCTTTCTTAGGCATTTTTCATATTTTCCCCCTCGAGTGGGATACAAGCACTCATCATACAGCTGAAGAAACACTTAAACCACGCCTTCAGTAGAAATATGCAATGAGACCATACCTTGGCCCATGGCGGTAGGCAAATATCACCTATTGGTTCTCCATCTTGTTTGACACCAAAATGGTATGAGTTTGAGTTGATCAGAAATTCTGGCATGTAAAAGAATTCAGGAATCAACTCTTTCACATCACTTGTATTAGAAAGGCAGTTCCGATATGTTCCTCCAATGCTATGAAAAAGCCGGTCAGCATGATCGAATTTGCCACCCTAAAAGTTGAGAAAACAAAGAAGACAAAAAAAAATTATTAGTCGTTAAAAACTTTACCCTGGGTAGAAGACACAAACTCAAAAACACAATCAATCTCGACACTGCCGGGTAGATGAATCAATAAAGGATTAGACAACTTTAGCTATAAACTATAGAAACCAATGATCAATAGTATGAGCAATACTCCAAGTACCTGAAGATTACGGTGGAGGGCTGTAAAAGGTTCCAACCTCAGGAGGTAAAATAGCACAATTCCCATGCTCGAGTAATGAGAACCATAGTAAAAACTGTTTAAAGCAAGAATGATTGCACATCATGTACCGTATCAAAGGTTACGTTTTGAAGGATATACCAAGATGAAAATTCAAATATTACCTGGGAATATCAGGGTCACAGAAGTTACGATATCTATCCTCAAAGACCTGCAGAGGTCAACTGGTATTGCATCACAAACAGAGAACTATAATTATATGTGAACTTACTCAACAAATAAGTATTGACTAACCTCAAACCTTTTAACATCCAGTGCTCCAACAGGTTTTGAAAGATCCCTAAAGGTCGAAGATTTGTTAAAATCAAGAGTCTCCGAAGAATAATCAGCCAGAACCCAAGGGAACACGGGATACTGGGTCAAATCATTGTAAGATCTACCAGCAAGAGTGTTCAAGATCATCAAATACTCAAAGTTTGTTATCTCCCTCCTCTTCCAGCGTTCTCTAGCATTTTCTGCCATCTCCAATGCCACACGTCTGTCCACAAAGG
This sequence comes from Nicotiana attenuata, assembly GCF_001879085.1. Lineage (NCBI taxonomy): Eukaryota > Viridiplantae > Streptophyta > Magnoliopsida > Solanales > Solanaceae > Nicotiana > Nicotiana attenuata. The sequence goes on along the minus strand of NW_017671579.1, from coordinate 185,719 downwards.
AAATAACTCCAGCCTTGTCCCTGTAACCCTTGGGAAACATACTTTCATTTCTGTTTATAACTATTAAGCTTCCAACGTCTTTGGCATCCTTTTGCGACGCAAAGTTAAAAAATACAGGAGCAGTGGAATCATTGAAGAAAATTTCTATTGCTGTATATCTTAGCAAATATCTAGTCCAATGGACAGCCTTTACCTACAATGAGAAACGTTTGAGAAGATAAGATTTAGGACAAAGAATATGAATTAAATCTTACAGAACAGCTTCAGCTCCAATACCTTGAAGATGCTCCATCGCCTGTGCCGATTTATATTGTTAGGATGCTTTTGATGCGCATCATTATTAACAGCACCAATGCTATTAATGGATCTTCCTCTCTCACAATCTAAATCAAAATTGATGGGCCACTTGAGAAATTTGTGATTTTGGAGTCCCCCTAACTGATCAGACTTGTTGACATCAAACTTCCCAGAAGAGTCAAAGTTTCTGAAGACGGATGACCCTCCTGTACCTTCGACCAGAAACTCACCGAAAAAATGCAAAAATTTCTTTTTCACTGCTAGATGTCCAGCTAACTTTCTCTTTGGTGTAACAAGGACACAGGGGACTGACATGAGAACCTGAAAATAAATCCAAGCATTAGAAATGCTGAATTAGGTCTTTGCTTTATCTAGATGTAGAAACAAATTTTTACCTCACTATCTTCTGATTCCATCTGCGTGGAGGAGCAATCTAAGTCTTCCTTAGCAATGTCCTTCAGATCACCACTCTCTTTTACGACCTCCAAATACTGTCTATCTGACAAGTCCTCCGAGCCAGGCTTTTGCCCACTAAGTTCGCTCTCACTTTCATTCAATTCAGATGAACCCTCATCCGTAATCTTCCTTATCCCTTTCAGCAAGAACCTCTTCATTTGCTCTGGAATATGTGCTGCAAAACCGGCTTTGGAATCATTGAAAGGATTAAGAGCCTCAACGCTAGGTGTGGTAGAGGTAGGACGACAAAGCTTTTCATCAAAATGATAATTCCGTCTCAACTTTTGACGGCGACGCCATGCATCCTCTGTTTTATCAAGTTTCCAGTGTGTTACTGTGCTGTTTGGAAATGGATCAGCTGACCAAGGACCCCTTTCATCAATGAGAGAGCGAAAAGTGTGAATCCATTTACCCTATAAGAGCAAAAACCTAAACTGTTAAGCACTGTTATGAAAAGCTCGATGTGGGAAGCATAGAAGCAACAAGCCAGTGACAATATTTCTTATACTTACAGCAACTATTTGCTGATGTTCATCATATGCTAGTTGGAAAGAACTCCTTCTGTTGTCATCGGAGGCAAGAATGACATTTAAACTACTCTGCATTTCATCTTCAAAAGCTTTCTTTTGGTTGGAATCTGCAATTGCAGTTTCATCCAACCTAACACGAAGTTCATGCAACTGCATGGTCCTATCTGCTGTTGAACTCTTGACATATTTTACTTCATCAGCAAACTGGACAAGATGGACAGAAATTTCACTAGGCATAAAGCATAAGTGGGAAAAAAAACCGGAAAGAAATAAAAGAGAAGCAAAGTTTCTGCAAACAAGCTCACGACAAATAAAATTCTAACCACATACTGTCCCGCCAATGTTAGACTAACATAGATGGCCACCTTCCGGTTTCATTAAGCCCCAACATTTTTAAGTGTTAGAACAGAAGTCGTCAACAGTTTAGTTTTAACGAATAATAGCTGTTCATTTTGGTCACTGAGGCACTCAGCAAAACGAGGGACAGAGCGGTAATTGGAAGTTCTTTCAAGGGCTTTCTCAACCAACATTCAGGTGTCTCAATTGTTATTTGCAGAGAACACACTTGTTATATCAGGCTGATGAGGATTAGCTCCTTAGGCTGAGCAACACATTGTAAATTTTTCAATTAGTCCAAGACTAGAGAATAACCCTAAACATATGTGAAATAATTCCACTGGACGAGGTGAGTAATGTTTAGTACTCGGCAGCACTCCTCAGCTGAAAAGTATCCTCCCAATCACCTGTTCGGATTTACCTTTGGGGGTGTATCATAAAGACCAAGCAATAAGGAAAGCAACGACCGAGAGAGTTGAGAAGAGATTAGTAGGACGGAAAAGAGGTAACTTGTCAAAAGGAGGAAAGAGAAATCTATTAGGAGTACTTTATCCAGTATTCCGGCTTCTCAAGTCCAGTATCCCAACTTATTATAAGTTACATTGTCCATTCCTCTGACCTTGTTTTCTCTACATTTTGTAGAATACATGAGATTCCAGTCAGTGTTGATGACTTGCTCTCTGTAGAGATTAGAGAACCACATTCTTTTATAAGTGTCCTTACTTTGAGTATTAGAATTTGGACGCAGGGATATTGTCCACTTCTTTCAATAACTTATTTTTGTAATAAAGGTCAAACATTCTATTGGTAACAAACCAGCAAGTATGGCAATTTCCTGGAACAAAAGTACATAAATGGAACTTGAAAATTTCAACTAAAAGCCAATCCAAGGAGTAGGAGATACAAAAAAAAAGGTCAGGGAGACTACTGAAAAAAGGAACAAAAGAAGTTTCTTAAGACTATGAAGTGGCCATGGTGGGAGAAATAACAGAATTCACAACTTTCATGCATGTACTCACCAGAATGACCTAACTCTAGAGTACAAAATATTAAGTTATATAGCATAGTACGCACCGCAGAAAGCACACGATCCTTTTGAATCAGATTGTGAATGGTGCTTCCCTCTTTAGTACTGCTCCCTGACTCTAAAGAATCATCTCTGCTCACAATACTTGTAGCTAGCATCAATTTCCCGCAATTGACAGTTTCTCGAATCATGTGAGCTATAACATGAAATCTAGCCCCGTCATCCAGCGCCCCATAATGAGACCTAACTGCGAGTAATGCCCTAAACATGTGTTGAATTGAATGTCATATCTTGTCAATACAAATGATAAGCCAGAAAGAAGCCAGACAATACCACATAATTTAAGAGACATAGGAAAGATTAATGAATTATGAAGCATTACCAAATGAAAAGCTGCAAGCGGCTCTTGCTTTGCTCATCATCAGCAGTCAGAAGGCAAGGCAGAAGGGGGATAACCTGTTGTACACATCGAGATGCTCGTTCAAGCGATGATTTACAAAGATATAGGATAATCAACCGAAATACAATTCTTGGACACTTTTCCCCTCTTAAAAGCATAGCCTTATCAACAGGCTTGTTGGGTTTTCCAGCCAAAGCATTGCTAATTCCCCCTGATACGACAACTGCAGCCATTTCTGCAGCTGGTATATTCAGTGATTCTACCAAGCCACGGGCTCTTTGGCTAAGTGATGGTGTTACTGACTGTGAGGACCTGGGTAACATCTTGCTTGGTCCCTTGCCATTCATCTCACTTATAGCATTCCAAAGATTGTCACATAAATTCCACCACTCATCGTCAATTTTCTCATCTTCATTAACGTCAGGCCGCTTGGAAACATGACTCCTGGAAAGAGAGAAACAAAAAGAGCTTTTACAAAATTGAAAGTAGTGGAAGCGATGTGGTAACTTCATCAATTTGGCAAGGCCAGACAATAAACTGCTGCAACATCAGGTACCTATAAAAAAGCCAAACTATATCTGCAGTACCTCGATTGCTTCTCATCAGGTTCTCCTTGGAGGGCATCAAGTAAAGCAGAACCAAGGTCTTTCAGATGTTCTAGTTCTAAGAACTCTGAAGAAAATTCTGTGTTGCTGGCTGGATACTGTGGCCAATAGAGAAAAATCAAGTTTAATACACTTGCAACAAGAAACGAAACAACAAAAACAACATTCCACTTCTATTGGATAAATTCATAAAGCCTCCATCTTATTAATGACCCAATGTTCTCTACAACGACCAGCATCTTATAGTGTGCCAACAGCGAAGCTGGGTTTCAAACAGGAACATGGTCCAATTTCCTTACTACAGGCAAAAGAAATAAGTCTTTATCACTTGTCGGGAAAGTACTTGGCTTCCACGGTACAAATAATAACTGCTAGCCACTAGAAAGATTTCAGACAACAAAAAGTTCAGGAAAACTGTAAAAGAGCAAGAAGCAACGACTTCAATTTGTTGTAAACGGCATATAAGAGGGATCCTTATCTGGGAGTTCAGGTTGACCACAAGAAACAAGGAAGGCCAATACATATGTGGACTCCTAAACTTGTCTGCTATTTTCATTTAGACACTTGAAATAGGGCAAGTACCTATTGAACACCTCAACTCAAGCTAAACTGTGTCTATTAGACACAACTTGGAGTGGTGGCAGAGTGTGTGTATGACAACCCAAATCACCTACTACTCAAGATTCTTCCGGCACTGCTGATGTTTTTTGACATTTGGTACTGTAAACAAAAAACTTGCTAATTCTCTCCTATATCCTTGTGTTATCAATGGAATGAAATATCATCTCTAATCAACCTTCATATGCAAGGAGATTCAGGAGCTCAAACAAAATAATTGCATTATGATAGCAGATAATTAAAGACAAAGGAAATTATCTTACTATTCCACTAATAGATGCTGAATGGTGGAGGGATATCTTTAAATTAAGTTAAAACGACACATTACAGTACAAAGTTACCTCCACAACAGAAATTTAAGCTTGATATCACAATTTTATAATCCTATTTTTTTCAAAAATAGTATCAGTTAATTTGAGATTATGGTCTTGAAATAAAATGGCTACCGTATAACCCAGAACCTGTGAGATGTATCAAACTTGCCATAAACAGTAGTACTCTGCCTTTCCTATCCATTGGGTTTGATGAGAAGACAAAGGGGGGAGGGGGGGGGGGGAGATCTTGGAGAAGACGGGCGAGGGGTGCTGCGGCGGCCGACGGCAGGGGATTTGGCCGGCGAGGGATTGGGGACAGCGATAGGAAGAAGGACATTTTTCTTCTTTCTTTTTCTATTTGTTCTTAATTTAGATTTTTGCTTTTTCTTTCTGTTGACATGTCTTATTCCATTGGTCGATTGCCATGTGGATAGCAAGTGATACTCACGCACCAAACATAATTTGAGATTATTAAATTTGTGTCCAATGGGATGGATAAGATTAGGAATGATGATATTCGGGAGAAGGTGCACGTGGCTCCCATTGATGACAAGATGCGGGAAGCGAGGCTCAGATGGTTTGGGCATGTTAAGAGGAGAAGTCCGGATGCTCCGGTAAGGAGGTGTGAGCGGCTGGTTGTGGAGGGAACGAGGAGAGGTAGAGGGCAACCTAAGAAGTATTGGGGAGAGGTGATCAGGCAGGATATGGCGAGGTTTCAGATTTCCGAGGACATGACACTTGATAGGAAGATGTGGAGGTCGAGTATTAGAGTTCTAGGTTAGGAGGTAGTTGATTCTTGTCTTACTTCGTACCTTTGTGAGACTAGGCTGGTAGAATTTTTGTCTAAGACAGATAGTGGCAACGTTGTGTCTTACTATTTCGCTTTTTAGTGCATGACCTATTTAATTAGCTATCGTTTTTGCTTTGCTTTGCATCTTTCTTCTGGATTTCATGTTGTTCCTATTTTGCCTATGATTTCTATGGTGTACTAATATTGTCTCCTTTTGTCTTTTTTGTTTTCTTGAGCCGAGGGTCTTTCGGAAACAGCCTCTCTACCCCTTCGGGGTAGGGGTAAGGTCTACGTACACACTACCCTCCCCAGACCCCACTAGTGGGATTTTACTGGGTGGTTGTCGTTGGTGTTGTTAAATTTGTGTCCAATAGTACATATTTCTACCACATAAAGTGTTCAATAGGTACTTGCCCTAGTTTAAGTGCCTAAATGAAAATAGCGGACAAGTTTAGGGGGGCGCGTATGTATTTGGCCAACAAGGAAAGTTCAACATAAGGAACTTTCGTAATTACCTGAATTTCAACTATGACACAGCTGAAGGAGTTGCATAACATTAACATAGATATTCTAACATGTAACAATTAATTCCCTTGACATTCAACACCTTAGTTCTTTTCGCTTTCAACATGTCCACTCAAATTCAAGGTAGTGAAGCAACTTCAGTTTGCAAATGAAAGCTAGAAAACCAAGTTGAGTACACCAGCTCATTTTTCTCCTCATTCCGTGGCGACACAAGATCAACTCAGCAATGCGTTATCTTGAAACAATGAAGAGATGAAGATTTTCTAGTACAATGACCGAACTTTGATACCATAAAAAAAGAAAAGAAAATTTTCCTTGAACAGTGCATTCCACTATACCCTGTTTACAAGACCCAATAACTTTAAATATAGGACGCTTAGCATGTTCGATGAGGTTATTGATTTTATTTGATTCTTCAGGTGTACAAAAAGAATATAGAACGCTAAAGTTCAAAGATTCTAAAACCTTTCAAGCAGAATAAGGACACAAGAATAAGTGGGAGATCAGAGTACAGAGGAGAAACCAAGGGCATTGGTAAATTTCCCTAGGGTACAAATAAGTATGTTTACCCAGGAGGAGAGAACAAGGTAATTACTCAAGAGTTCAGGATGTTGTGGCGTCATTAGGGGAGACTTGCCACATGAAAGGGGCTTTATCAAGGGTAACTTGCCAGATGAAAATCCTGTATATATTCAAACAAATATTCTGAGCAATACAAGGGAGACAAGGAGATGGTAAAATTAGAGTGCTAGATACAGGAGCTCACAGTTCAGATACTTCTTCAAAAGTTTAAAGCTACTAGTTTTGAAATTTAAACCTACAAAGTGAGCTACAAACGACTTGCATTAACTTACAATAACATTTATGTTTCGGGAATAATACCAAAAATCTTTGCAAGTGGCTTGTGGACAATGCAATAATTGTTATGGTGTGGAGGAAAGATACAATAATCACTTACGCATTTAGCAAAATAGCAGTTAATTTCAGTTGACCAAGAATAGAGAGAGAAAAATGGGTGGAGGAGCTAGAGTTTTAAGCGAGACAAGTACCGGAAGATTATACTTCATTTCAGAAAGAAGCATCTCATCAACAAGTTTTAAAAGATACAGCATGTTGTCTCGACAAGGCTGAGTGACAAGAACGTTTCCCACCGCAGATAAGTCTAACAGCTTGCGGACTAAGTCCTCGTACAGATCACGAAGGAAGTGCCTAAAAGCAATTCCACCCTAGGAACAAAAGCTTGAAATAGTCAAATCGTTGACAAGAAAACTCAAGTTGTAAAAGGATTGTCTCACAAAGTAGAGGTAAGAATATACCTGTTCACAATGTACAAGGAGAAAGTTCACGGTCTCCTCCAACTGTTGCCAGCCACCTTTTATAGAATGCATGTAATGACAAAGAACAACACAGTAGAAACTCCTCAAAAGATTTTGCTCGCTAGTTTCAGTATCATTGTTAATTTTCGACTCCAATTTGTAGTTTTTCAATGCATTAAGCTTCACAGAGGCATCCATCCATGCATTCCACCCGTGTTCCTAAGCAACAATGTTCAAACAATAAGAATGTATGCCTCATCGAAACAAAGTTAAAGATGGGAAATATCCTAAAGCAACAGATCAGATTTCTACCATTAGAGCTTCAACGTTTGTAGTATTCGAATCGAGAAGATCAAGTAGATCGCTAATAATTTTTATTCTTGTAGGAGCATCCTTACAACCTGATAAGAATCTGAAAATAAGGGCTAAAATTTGAGGAAGGAAAAACTGAGAGCTATTTCTGCTACTTTTCTGAAGGTCGAGTTGGTTATGCTTCTGTAGAACCTGAAACAAAAGATCCAAATAGTTCAATGAACTTCTGCATGTGCACTGACTATTGAATAACTAATCAAACAAATCAAACTTTGCAACGCAACCACCAGTTAGTACATTGTATAATAGCACGACTTGCTAAGTGAGATTGTTATCTGGGGAAAAAAACGAGAGCACCAATTAACATGCATCACCTGTTTAGGGCTGGCACCGCCAAGCAGAACGTCAAACAATGTTGCACACAAGAGATCTGTCTGAGGAAATTTAAACAGTCTGTCAGATATAACGGAGAAAATGGGTTGCATCCTTGAACTAACTTTTCTAAGGCCCTCTGAGAGAGATTTAGATCTGCCAACAGCAATACTGAAAAATTTTGATCCTTTCTTCTCTAACGGAAGACCAACCAGCAGTCGTCCAAGGAACTGCAGACCTAGTAGTCTGATGGGCTCGAAGTCCCTGCAACAAGTACAGCAAACGATGGACAATCGAAACAGACTGTGGTTTTGAATAATTCTAACAAATTACTTCAGAAGGCACGTTCACTACAACAATTTATGTACACAGGAATATAACTATAAGGCAAAATACATAAACGGCCCCTTTATGTTGTCCACACAATCAAACAAACACCTCAAATGACCCCTTAATCATTTGGACACTTCAAGTGTCTATTTAGTAGATCAGGCGAGTGCAACAGAACATATGCATGAGTAACACCTGCCAATTATGCGTCAAATGAGCCAATTAATGAACGACACGTGTAATTTGTAATAAACTGTAACACATTTTTTTTAATAAGGTAAATTGTATTAATCAAAAGGGAGAAAACTCCCGTATACAAGAAATATACCAAAAAGTAGAGAATTTACATCATTCTCTACAAATGACGGCCAATCTTCTATACAAGTAGGGGCTATATGAGTGCACCAAAAAGCGATCAAAGATAAAAGACTATTATTAAGATGTGAAAAAGGAGACTCAATTCCCTCAAAAGCTCTCCTATTTCTCTCCCCCCAAACTATACACATGAGAGCTAACAGGGCGAGCTTCTACGCCTTTTGCTTTCTTCTTCTACGGAAACCGGCCCAGCTATATAACATTTCCTTTACTGTGATTGGCATCCCCCATTGAACACCAAAAAGATTCAGGATTGCCCTCCACTTTAACACATTTAATTGACAAAAATAGAAAATAAATTTAAAGAATGAAAAAACCCTTCTCTCACTTCAAACCACGCCCCCCCCCCCCCCAACAACTTCATTTTCTTTCCTTCCACCCAAAACCAGCCCCCCCCCCCCCACCCCTCCCCCCC